>NC_134492.1:27376793-27584503 GCF_040206685.1 Ascaphus truei
CAGTGGAAGCACTGTATGCTAGGTGATAATGATGAAAGTCAGGGTTGCAGACCTGTCTAAGACGTGAATGTGCTCACAAGTTATCTTTTTATTTGCTATATGCTATACGGTGGAGGTTTCTTGTTGCCTTTTTCCCCCACCATAACTTAAAATGTATATGTTATTTTTATGGGCACCTACTTATTTGGACATATTTGGGACTGCATAACTTAAAAAAAAACATTTGTTTTGCTGAGGAGAGAAAAAAGTTTGTCTCGTGCCGAGTACCATCACTACAGTATTGGCCGGCCAGCCGGATGGACGTGGAGAACTCTAACCAAGGGGGAACCCGATACAAGTGCTACCGGTCACCGGAAGAAGAATTTCCATGGTGCAAGCATCATTTCCGATTTCTGGAAACACCAGTGGCATCATGGTGGCGAACAGAGAGGAGCATGACGGACATTCGTATCACCTCGCAGCTGAGACGGAGCTTAAGTATATCTCATACATGTCCAAAACCTGCCTGCGTTTTTGAGCTTGATGATTGCATATTCACCTTGTTTTATTGAATGGTCCTTACAATTTTACACTAGGAGCGTGCGCTTTCTCTTTTCTTTTTTTCTTAGGTTTCAACACAGGAAGTGGTTACTTCCCAAAGAAAATATCCTGTGTCTCCAAAGGACCTATTTGTGGTTTTTATTCCATACCACACACACACATCAAGTTTGTTATATTATATGGACTTTTTGTTTTTTATTATTTATTTTTCATATATGATTGTGTTATAGTTAATTACATTGTTAATTCGTAGCACTCACTGGTTATTGCAGATTGGTTCAGCATTTTCCATCTCACCCGCAATATTTACCTATATTCAGGGGACCAAATCTGCTCCCTGTTAGTGCTGTCCTTTTCCCCTTTTTATGTGTGTGTGTGTGTGTGTGTGTGTGTGTGTATGTATATATAGATAGATAGATAGATAGATAGATAGATAGATAGATAGATAGATAGATAGATAGATAGATAGATAGACACACAATTATGGGCACCTATTAATTTGGACACATTTGGGACTGCATAACTTAAAGAAAAACCTCACATGTCTCTTCTTTAAGTGTACTGTTTCTTCTTAAAAGTTATTGGCAGTGCACTTGATAAACGGACCTACTGAGGTTTGGAAAGCTCGGTTCACTATTCTGTCTATGAAGATCTCTAATGTTCGTCTGCTAATAGGTAACTGAGTCTACAACTAATCTACATTTCTCCGGGCCCATACAGCAACTAGAGCCTTGAACAAAACTTAAGCTGTATACATTCAATTTTTCTAGCTTCTAACTAGTTTTAGACAGCAATGAAGGCATTGGCCTCCGAATTAAGAAGACTCTAAATTATGATCAAATGCCAGCTCAGTGCAACTTTCCCTGGATTTAAAAGAAACCAAACAATCACTGAGAGTTTTATTGTTTAATACATTTGATGATTTTTGGCTGCAATATTGCATCGGTTTTGTAGCTGGTATTTTTAATGAATAAACCCCACTAACTCCTTCTGTCTGTGTCTAATTATACTGTGCCAGCATTAAATACAAACATATTTTTTAATGCAGCATGTGTTTGAATAGACAGATTATACTGCAAGAAACAGTTGAGAGCAGATGAAGACTGCATTGTAAAAAGGTGAAATATTCATAACACAAAACAAAACATTAGTTGATTGGCCATTAGTACCTAATTGATCTGTATAGCTTAAGTGGGAATAGCAGAGTTTGATAAAACCTTCATGTGGCATGCTATTGATCCAACATTCATTGCACTAATGAACTGAGGTGTGAATTGCCAGCGATTAGCAAGCCATTAAAAGCTGACATGCTCATGTGAATTTAGGTTACTATAGAAAAATTCACCTAAGCATGCTCATCGGTTTGAATACACAAGTGGTGAAGATTAGTTTACTACTACAATGTACAATACACTGCAGGGAAAGCCGACCCACTCGAGTTTAAGTTGATTAGGTCCTCTGAAATGCCAGTCTGAATGGTTTTTCTTTTGTACGGTGAAGTAGACAGGACATATATTAATGTATAGATTGGGAACACTTGGAAATGACTATGACCAGATACAAGTGAGCATACGGATTGTGAGCAAGAGGTAGTAACAAGATTGCCTATATCAGGAAGGAAATAGGATCTCGGGTTATCAGACTGCAGACAAGGAGCATTTATTTTGGAAGTATAAAAATAAGCCTCCCAGTGAGGTAGTAGTAACAATAAGTTTGAGTGCGATTGTGGTGCTATTGGTGCCACTGCACCAATCCCCATGGTTACAGAGGTCCCGCGCTCTACCCCATAACAATTAAACTGATTGCTGGAGGAGAGCACAGGGCCTCTGTAACTCTCTTACCTTCTCCTTTGCGATCTGTTCCTATCAGTGTCCCGCATCATCGTGCAGCGACATCAAATGGGGTCATGTTGCCATGACAATGGGTTAATATGTTATGTAGCATCACATTGTCATGGCAACGTGACGTGTCATGACGTCACATTCCATTGTCATGGCAACACAACGCCATTTGCCATTGCGGCGTCATGATGAGGGACACTGACAGGAAGAGATCATGAAGGAGAAGGTAAGAGGCCTTGCACTATTGCCGTGCGCCGAGCCCTGCAATTTTCCTAGCTGGCCCTGCTATAGATGACTGTAAAAATGGTAGACCAGCACAATCAGCTAATGATTAGAGATGGGTGAAATGGTCAAAATCCATTTCGTGGAATTTCCTGAGTTTACCATTCAAAATTCGTTCAGCGGTGTAAAATCTGTTGGCGGATTGTTCCAGTTTCAATCCGTACAGATTTATCCAAAACCGCCATTTGATACAATCCGCATGGATTCTGATATTCCAATCAGTGGATTCCGCAATCCATTGGGGGATTGTAAGCGTACAATCCATGGATTTCTGCAAAACCAAAGGAGGATTTTAAGAGCAATGTCCGCGGATTCCGCAATCCATTGGAGGATTAAAAAATTTGCACTCTTAGAATCCTCCAACGGTTTGTGGAATCTGCGGATTTGATTGTCAGTAATAAAATCGGGAAAGACAAATCGCCCTTTATTAGACTGATTTGCAGAAAGCCATGGACCAAAGTAACACCCACAAACACGCTGCCTAGGGGTCACACTCGACTATCCTCTCACATTCAAAAAGTAGCTAAATCGTATCGTTTTTTCCTCTGCAACATAACAAAGATACGTAAACACTTTCCTCTGTTGCTCGACTGCTAAAACTCTAACACAGGCCCTCATTCTCTCCTGTCTCAACACATGTAATCTCCTGCTGTCCGGCCTTCTTGCCTCTCACCGGTCTCCCCTACAATCTATCCAAAATGCTGCTGCCAGAATCACTCTACTCTTTCCTAAATCTCAGCGTCTCTCCTGATGAAATCACTTTCCTGGATTCCTATCAAATCCCGTATCACACACTCAATTCTCCTCCTCACTTTTTTTTGTAACAGTTTTTTTTATTGGACACGTTCATGCGTTATTGTACATACAGGGTTGTCATGAGCTCATGACAGTTATATACAACAGTTTAGCCATATCGTGACCAATATCGCTTTCACATTTTCGTAAGAGGGGAGGGGAGGAGAAAAGAAAAGAGGAAGAAAAAGAGAAATAGAGAGAAGGGGGGGGAATGGACTAACAATAGGAGGTGAGGGGGGACGGGGAGAGGGGGGGGAGGTGCCCAGAGCCTCCCTTATATCCCCTTTGGGGGGGGATTGTTAGATCAGGGGTCTCCCACGTCCGACCCTCCCGAGTCTTATCTCCTCATCCAGGGGTCCCAAGTATTCCAGAACTGGGGCATCTTCTTTTGAAGCATAGCCGTGAGTTTTTCCATTATCATGACCTCATTTATTCTTCTGATTACTGTGGTTCTCGAGGGGGCCTTGATTTGTTTCCATGCGGCTGCTATAGAGCACCTGGCCGCTGTTAACATGGCCATGATCAACCTGGACATTGGAGGAGGAAGATCCTCAGTTGGTTTGTTCAGCACCAGAGTCAGTGGGTCTAGGGGGAGGGAAAGCCCCGTTATCTCAAAGATGAGTGTCTGGATCATGGTCCAGTACCTCTGGATCTCCGGACATGACCACCAAATGTGGGCCATGTCCCCCTTTTGACCACATCCCCGCCAGCATAGGTCCAATGTGCCAGGGTAGATTTGGCTCAGCCTAGCTGGAGTCAGGTACCACTGATACATAATTTTATAAATATTCTCTTTTATTGATGAACAGATTGATGTTTTTGTAGCCTGCTCCCAGATCTCCTCCCAGTCCTCCTGATCTATTTGGAGGCGTAAGTCCTCAGACCATTTTTGCATGTACCGGTGATCCGGGGGATGGGATACAAGTTTGAGACCTTTATAGATCCTAGATATCAGACCTCTTTGGTATGTGTTTTTAGTACATAGGGATTCAAATCTGGTGAGCGGGGGGAATTTGGAGGTTGGGGATAATGCTAATAGGAAGTGGCGGACTTGAAGATATTTAAACAGATGGAGGCCTTGGATCTGGAATTTGTCCTTTAGTTCCTGATAGGTTAAGATCTCCTCCTTCTGCAGCAGATCAGCAACCAGCTTAATGTTACGACCCTGAAATTGGTCAAATTGTCTCGGGGAACATCCCAGTGGGAAGTTGGGGTTCCCAAAGAGTGGTGTGAGCTGGGAGGGGGAAGCTAGCAGACCATACTTCCCTTTGCTTTTAAGCCATACGTGCCACGTGCATCTCATCGCTCCCAAGTCGAACCTCTGTGGTCCGGCCCCACTGCCACTCGGGGTCCACAATGCTACCTGGAGGGAGCGGGGGCACGCATAATGGGAATCTATTTCGAGCCAGGAAGCCAGTGCCGGGTCGCAATTCCAAACTACAGCCTGCTTCAATTGTTCTGCGAGATAGTACTTAACTATGTCGGGGACCCCCAATCCCCCTCTCTCTTTTGGTGAAAGCATCACTGATCTGGGGACTCTGGGTTTTTTGTCGTTCCAGATGAATTGGAAAAATTGGGATTGGATATTTTTTAACGCTGTTTGTGGGACTGCGATTGGGAGGGTTTGGAAATGGTAGAGTAGTCTTGGGAGGATGTTCATTTTTATTGAGACTATTCTCCCAAACCACGAGATCTGATGCTTTTTCCATGCTTCGAGGTCTTTTTTAATCTGATCGAATAGGGGGGGTAGTTGTATTGGTAGAGTGTACTGTAGGACTTGGAGATTTTAATTCCCAAGTACTTAATACAGGTAGAGCTCCATTTGTATTTATAGTTGGCTTGAATTAATTTCCATGTTTGGTCAGGGAGGGATAAATTTAGGGCCTCTGATTTATCCATATTGACTTTATAGTCTGAGACTGTTCCAAATTGGGTTAGTACTCTTTGGAGGTTAGGGAGGGAGATATGGGGGTCAGCAAGCGTTAAGATCACGTCGTCTGCAAATAGGGAGATTTTGTGCTCCCTATCTGTGATTTGGATTCCCTTTATGCTTTTATCATCTCTGATTGTGGCAGCGAGAGGCTCTATAGTTAGTGCAAATAGGAGGGGAGAAAGCGGGCATCCTTGTCTAGTCCCGTTCCTGATTTTTATTGGGTCCGAGAAGCCTCCTGATAATTTTACATAAACTGTAGGATTTTGATAGAGGGCTCTCACTCCCTCCAGGAAGGGCCCACAGAAGCCAAACCTCCTCATGGTCTGGTCTAAGAAGGACCACTTGATTCTGTCGAATGCCTTCTCAGCATCCAAGCTCAGAATCATTGCTTTGGAGCCGGTGAGATGCACGTGATCGATTATATCCACAATTTTGCGGGTGTTGTCGGAGGCCTGTCTTCCCGACACAAATCCTACTTGATCTATGTGTATAAGCCTAGGGAGAATTGGGTTTAACCTGTTCGCCAAGATCTTGCTGTAGATTTTGAGATCTGTGTTTAATAGGGAGATGGGCCTGTAGTTCCCGGAGAGGAGCGGGTCCCTACCCTTCTTATGAATTATAGCTAGGTTTGCGGCTGTAATTGTGGCAGGAATCGGATCGCCTTGGAGGAAAGAATTATACATATTAAGTAGGTGAGGTGAGAGGATGGGCTTAAACATCTTGTAGTAAGAATTGGAGAAGCCATCCGGGTCTGGGGTTTTAGCTAACTTAAGCGAGCTTATGGCTTGAGTTAGTTCCTCTTGTGATATCTCTTTGTTCAGGATCTCTATCTCCTCTGGGGATAATGATGGTAGGGAGCATTGCTCTAGATACTGAGTAATTGTGTTAAGGCTGACCGGGTCTTGGTCTGGGGGGTGGAGGTTATATAAATCTGAATAGAAATCCGCAAATTCCTGCGCTATTTCTTTTTCTATGTATGTAACCTGCCCCTTTCTAGTCCTGATGCGCGCTATCTGGGACTTGACTCTGGTTCCCCTAAGCTTAGCGGCTAAGAGGCTATGGGCCTCATGCAGTAAGCGTTGATAAGGGAATTATCACCATTTTATAGCCAAAATTGGGTTTGAGATTCAGTAAGCGCCGATAAGTGCTTGATTTCGCCAGGTTTCGGAGCCGATTATTTTGTTATGGCCAGTCGGCTGCCGATAAGCCTGTTTTCGCCACTGATCGCCATTTTTTAAAATCGCCTGGATTCAACAAAAAAAAACAGCTTATCGGGGCTGATCGGCACTACGAAATTGAGATGTTATGGCCGATTTCTCCCGCCAACTAAAGTTGGCAGTTTGGACGGGAGAACGATCGCTAAGGCTGCCGGAACGGCACTTAGAAAAAAAAAATCTTCTGTACATCAATGGAGTCAATGGAGCGGGGACATATAACAGTATAGTACTGTTTACGTTTCATTGCTCACAATACAAAGGGGATTTGCATTACAGTGTGGGGGCATTCCCTGCATTGTGTCACAGCTGACGTGTATTATTTGCATAACATTGTACTTTTACATGTTTTCAGCATTTGCGTGTCACATTACTCATCATGTGATGATGTGTCAAGGGAAAATACTATACTCAACTCTTAAAGGAGAACCTCACATCATAGCACACATTTTACTGAACTGATCGACAATTATTTACATGATGTTACACATGTCACACATGTCACACATACACAGTATATTCATGTTCCTTTACATTACACAATGCTTGTAATGTGTCACGCATCTTTAAACGTTCATGTACATCTAAATTCTCATGTTTACATCTACGTTTGGTCCTCCCTATTTTCATGACGTCACTTATTGGACGAGCAATCACATTGCATGTTTACATTGTAACCGTTGCATTACAAGCACTTCAACCTAACTTATACACACATGTACAGTAATTCATCATTGGGACACCTTGTAAACTCATTCTATAGCAACTATCCTCATTACAGAAATGCATGCATATGCACACGACTATTCATTGTTGGCAACATGTCACAATAACATGGCTAATTACACATGTTACACAAAACTTTTCCCACGTCAATCTCAGCCTTTTTGTCTCATTACATGACTGACTCTTGCGTTCAGAAGTTTTACATGCATTGCACATGCAACTATTTATTTGCAAGCAATGTTTGTACAAAGCTTCACGTCACATCATTGGCAAATATCATCATTCCCTGCAGAATACACACAACAAATACTTATAACAACAACTGCACACAGCTTGCCACACAAGTACTTTATTATGTTAATGTAACACCTTGCATTTTACTATGTCACCTGACATCATCACATTCCTATTTAAAGGACGCCCATTACCTGCTCATTCACAGCTACTTGTGAGATTGTTTAGGAGACGGAGGAACATTCTTTTCTATGACATGCTTGATGATCAAGAGAATCATATAGGGCAAGGGAGGGACACACCGAGGGACAGTGACAGGGACAGTCACGCGGATACGACAGGGACAGGGAGAGGGACAGGCCGAGGGACAGGGAGAGGGACAGGAGATCAGAGGAGAAGACAGAGGAGACAAGTTGTGCCTCGTCCGCGTCTGTACAGGGAGAGAACCCTGTTAGATGGGATGAGTGAGGAGGAGATTGTAAGTCGCTATCGTTTGAGTTCAGCAGCAATCTTATCTCTTTATCAGGAGATAAGGGGAGATTTAGATTTTTTCACAGCCAGAGGTCGTGCAGTCCCTGGGCTTGTTAAAATGCTGTGCTCATTACATTATCTTGCTTCCGCGTCATACCAGACAACAGTGGCCATAGTGGGCGGGGTCTCGCAATCTACATTCTCGCGGGCCTTTACCCAGTTTCTCTATGCACTCAATAGACGCGCTAGGAATTATATTCATTTTCCTACAGAGGCAACAGAGTGGCTGGAAGTCAGGACTGGCTTTTATAATATAGCAGGGATACCATCTGTGCTGGGTGCAATCGATTGCACACATGTTGCTTTGATTGCACCTAGTCAGAGTGAGCATGTTTACCGCAATCGTAAGCACTACCATTCACTCAATGTACAGGTGGTTTGTGATGCCACAATGAGGATAATGCATGTGGTACCCAAATTCCCTGGTTCCAGTCACGATTCCTCTATCCTGAGGAACTCTTCAGTCTTCCATGCGTTCGAAGAGGGACATTTTGAACATGGTTGGCTGCTGGGTGAGTACAGATTTACATGTTCTAACACAAAACACATTTTTATTTAGGAATGTTGCCATTGTACAATTTGATCACTAATGTCAGCTTATGTGTGCTCCATTCATTATAGGTGACTCAGGATACGGAATTAGGCCGTGGCTCTTGACTCCGGTGCTAAACCCTCAAACTGAAGCAGAGGAGAGGTACAATGCAGCCCATATATCTACAAGATCTGTTATAGAGAGGACATTTGGCCTACTCAAGACCAGATTTAGGTGTCTGGACAGAACTGGTGGGGCTCTTCTATACAAGCCTCAAAAAGTGTCTGATATTATCCTTGCCTGTTGCATTTTGCACAATGTTGCACTCAGGCACAATGTACAATCAGACCTAGCTGAGCCTTTGGTAGACGAGCATCCCACCCATGTAGCTGCTGAAAATGAACAAACAGCCAGTGGTGGCCAGACACGCCAGAATCTCATCAATTCATTTTTTTCTTGTAAGTAAAAACAGATATGTTCCAAGTTCTACTTTTATAGTTTTATTATGTTATATTAACATTAATGTTTTTTTATATAACCTTCTGTTAGGACACAGATGAATATGGGTTGCACACCTTTCTTTTCTCTGCTGTGTGCACAAAGGGATGTGGCACCGGTATGTTATTGTTGCACAGGTTATATAATCCCTCTTCAATTGTACTTTGTTCCTTATGCTAAGACAATACACATATTATGCCCATACTCATTCATGCTTCTAGTATGCTTACATACAATGTTATTGGTGCAGTGTAACATGTACATCCATATGATGTGTACACCAGGCTGATTTACATTTTGAATGTGATTAAATATACATGGTGTTGCACATTTAACACCAAATACACACTTTGCTGTGTTGTTTACGGTACTGAAGATGGCATGTCAATGTTTGCAATTTATATATTGTTCCTTTGCATTATAGGTATATCTCCAGTATGACTGATCATGGTATGTATATTTGCTGACATCTCTCATAAGATGTGCCTACCTCAATCTTCCTATAATTATTTTAAGTAAAAACCCAACATATTGGTTTAAAGACAAATGTAACATACATGTACTTTCTGTATCATGTATATGCATTTAGCTACTCTTGAGCTTTCATGTGCATTGTATTAGAAAATGATTACTCCCATTTCATCACATTTTATGTATGTTTCCTTATAAATTCCATTAATGTAATATAGAGGTGTTTGGAGACAAGGGGATAACTGTACTTATTTGTTTACTTACGGGAGCTCATTCATCACGGATGAAATTGACTGATCATAACACTCCATGCATGAATGCCTGTAATCACAACAATGCGTACTACATCTTATATTTAGCAATGTAGGTGTTTTTTAATGCTAGGAATTAATAGTCAACATTAATGTAAATTTGTGACATGTGTATGTATAAGTCACACGTGTGTGGATGTGTCCTACATGTACCAAGTGTAAAACTGTTAACAGAAAACACAATTTTGTTGTAAATGTTACTGTCATTTAGCATTTCTAATTTACCTATATGACAATGTTGGTAATATTTTTGCAATATAAATCACGTCACTTCATCATTATCATGATGATAATTATCAAGTATTCTCACAATTGTAACGTCAATCACGTGCACATTAGCATAGACAAACTTTTTAAGACAACTGTTTGTGTCTGTATCAATTTGTGTAGGATCCATGTATAACACCGACAAATGATAACACCAGCTTTATTATGGTAGCGTATATCATCATATTGACTATACTATGTATTTTTAGAACGTTTAATAAACACAGTAAACTATAGTTAGTTAGGTTAATGAAATATACACAGAAACGTACTTCATTACATGATGTTGATGTCATATTCAGAACATCATGCATTGTAGGGGACCACAACATCTGGCCAATAACATTAATTGCTACAGTCCCAAACCATTTTATCAACATACCCATGTAACAAGAGATTTTTAACAAGAAATGGCTAGTTGGTTGTAAGTGTCCTTTACATTGGGAGAAGGAGTGGCTCAGTGAGTAAAGACACACACTGGCACTGAGAGTTTGAAGCAGGGGAGTCTGGTTCAATTCCCGGTGTCGGCTCCTTGTGACCTTGGCCAAGTCACTTTATCTCCCTGTGCCTCAGGCGGCAAAAAAAAAATTGTACGTTCCACGGGCCAGGGACCTCAGCCTGAAAAATGTGTCTGTAAAGCGCTGTGTACAACTAGCAGCGCTATACATGAACATGCTCATATTATAATTATTATTATTATTCTTATTATTATTGTTACATAGTTTCGACAGTCATACGTTCCATTACACAATAGAATACACAAATGTGTTAGCAGAGTGGGAATGGTTGTTATATATAAAACACACCATGCCATAAAATGATAGTAGTCATTAAAGAACACTCAATAAAAATTCATGAGGCACTATTTTGCAACATCATTATGTTAATTAAGTGCTTATGCAATATAGGCATAAGGGTATCACATTTTAAATTGTTTGTTAATAAGCGCTGCAAGCAATATAAAATTAGTTCCATATGTAGTATAGTAGTCGGTGGCTCCTCCTCACAATCATCTCATATAAAGGTAGACTCTTCAGAAATCATACATTGATCTGATTGTATCTTCCCCGACATCTCTGAAATACAGCAAACACATGATGGTCAAAGATGGCACCTTACTATATATGTATCCGTGACAACACGTTACACAGCTCTATATGATTGTGTACATACACACGTCACTCACTTATATGTTAGAAGTACAAGTGTACATCAGTATGTAATGTTTCTTTAAATTTGTAGCAGGCATAACTATGTATATGATGTGAACGTTGCCTGTATACTGAAAAATGTGCGCGCACATCTTAGTGTGCGCACGCACTTCACGCTTGGCTGCACTAACTGTTTGCGCATGCGCAAAACAAAGCGTACGTTGTGCGTTCAATACATCTTGAAAATATCATTAAACATAAAATCTTTATTTCAAATACAATGAATACGAAACTACATTCGTTCCATGTGTATGTATAAGTCACACGTGTGTGGATGTGTCCTACATGTACCAAGTGTAAAACTGTTAACAGAAAACACAATTTTGTTGTAAATGTTACTGTCATTTAGCATTTCTAATTTACCTATATGACAATGTTGGTAATATTTTTGCAATATAAATCACGTCACTTCATCATTATCATGATGATAATTATCAAGTATTCTCACAATTGTAACGTCAATCACGTGCACATTAGCATAGACAAACTTTTTAAGACAACTGTTTGTGTCTGTATCAATTTGTGTAGGATCCATGTATAACACCGACAAATGATAACACCAGCTTTATTATGGTAGCTTATATCATCATATTGACTATACTATGTATTTTTAGAACGTTTAATAAACACAGTAAACTATAGTTAGTTAGGTTAATGAAATATACACAGAAACGTACTTCATTACATGATGTTGATGTCATATTCAGAACATCATGCATTGTAGGGGACCACAACATCTGGCCAATAACATTAATTGCTACAGTCCCAAACCATTTTATCAACATACCCATGTAACAAGAGATTTTTAACAAGAAATGGCTAGTTGGTTGTAAGTGTCCTTTACATTGGGAGAAGGAGTGGCTCAGTGAGTAAAGACACACACTGGCACTGAGAGTTTGAAGCAGGGGAGTCTGGTTCAATTCCCGGTGTCGGCTCCTTGTGACCTTGGCCAAGTCACTTTATCTCCCTGTGCCTCAGGCGGCAAAAAAAAAATTGTACGTTCCACGGGCCAGGGACCTCAGCCTGAAAAATGTGTCTGTAAAGCGCTGTGTACAACTAGCAGCGCTATACATGAACATGCTCATATTATAATTATTATTATTATTCTTATTATTATTGTTACATAGTTTCGACAGTCATACGTTCCATTACACAATAGAATACACAAATGTGTTAGCAGAGTGGGAATGGTTGTTAAAACACACCATGCCATAAAATGATAGTAGTCATTAAAGAACACTCAATAAAAATTCATGAGGCACTATTTTGCAACATCATTATGTTAATTAAGTGCTTATGCAATATAGGCATAAGGGTATCACATTTTAAATTGTTTGTTAATAAGCGCTGCAAGCAATATAAAATTAGTTCCATATGTAGTATAGTAGTCGGTGGCTCCTCCTCACAATCATCTCATATAAAGGTAGACTCTTCAGAAATCATACATTGATCTGATTGTATCTTCCCCGACATCTCTGAAATACAGCAAACACATGATGGTCAAAGATGGCACCTTACTATATATGTATCCGTGACAACACGTTACACAGCTCTATATGATTGTGTACATACACACGTCACTCACTTATATGTTAGAAGTACAAGTGTACATCAGTATGTAATGTTTCTTTAAATTTGTAGCAGGCATAACTATGTATATGATGTGAACGTTGCCTGTATACTGAAAAATGTGCGCGCACATCTTAGTGTGCGCACGCACTTCACGCTTGGCTGCACTAACTGTTTGCGCATGCGCAAAACAAAGCGTACGTTGTGCGTTCAATACATCTTGAAAATATCATTAAACATAAAATCTTTATTTCAAATACAATGAATACGAAACTACATTCGTTCTAAACGAGTACATCTGTATTCTTTTTAAACAGACGTGTTTGGACAGAAAGGACGGCCGATAACACAATGCGCAAATGCAATACGTGTGACGTCATGTTAAACCAGCGTGAAACGCACGCTAACACTCCTCCCACTCAATTAACATTCGGCTAACGCCCAGTTGACGCCTACAAACACTGAGCCGCACACATGACACACTGCAGTTACCGTTACTATAACAAAACATGACAGCCAATAGGCTTTGAGGCGCGCACGTCGCTTGGGGGCGGGACTTACATCCATAATCCTTTTTAAGGACGCCTTGGGCCATGACAAGGGTCCCACGTCATACGTGGTGGACCCGCTTTTAAATGTTGTAGATGTAGCATGATAACAAAACAGGTATGTGTTAGAGTTATGGTAAAATGTTGCTAATATGTTTAAAGTGATAGGAAAGTACGTATATTTATTCCGTCAGCAATGTGTACTAGTATTTCAGGTTCTACTATATTGTATTCGGAAACAATTTGTTTGTGATCGCTACATGTTATGCAGTCTGCAATGTTACGCTGTATCCACGCATTGAAAGGGAAAATGGTGGTTATAAAAAAAAAAAAAATTTAAACGCAGAGTCAACTCATAACGGTTGTTATATTTACCATTCTTCTAGAATTAACTCTTCGTCTGGCTGCAACTGGTCGCTCCAGAAATGCAAGGCTTTTTCATCCACGCTTGACCCACCCGCTGAATCCAGTATGACACACATCTCCTCCATGAAGCGCTCATAGGAATCGCCACTGCTTTCTTCAAACAATTGGTCGGGAGGTAGGTTCATTTCTTCGGGTACCCATTCCAATGCATTTTCAGCTGAAAGGCTTGGTACATAATCATAGTAGTTATGTTCTTGTACAATGTGGGTTTCAGGAATGGAGGGTGCAGATATTGCAGCAGGTATCGATTCACACGGAACAGTAGTAGCGGATCCATTGCTATTGGCATTAGGAATAAATATGCCTTTAACCACAATATATGTGCCTTCTTTCACGGTGAAATGTTTTTCTTTGGCAATCTTCCAGAAACCATAGTTGTGTTCTAGCTTATCCTGCACACGTTCAAAAAAGTCATTAGTTGATAAAGTGAATCTTATTGAGGAATTAAAATTGCGCGCATGCCGACGGTCTTGGTAATAAGGATATTTTGCTCGAATCAAATCATAGATTTGGCGTGTGCTCGCTTGGTGTCCGCAAGTTCTCAAAATAGCTTCTGACACCATGTATTTATACCCTAAATTCGGATTCATAATTTTCACGAATTCATCAGCCATTGCAGATTAGCACAAAAGATGTGTGCAGGTATCTGTTCTTTGCTCATCAAAATGAAACTGCTCAATGGCTAACAAATTGCTGTGTTTCCTTTTCAAGGTCAACAAAAGTATAAACTGTAACTCCTTATTTCAAACGCCAATTGGATTTGTAGTTTTAATTGCTTGAACATTTGTGGTTTGTGATAGCCGCATGTGGGACAAACATGTATCCTTTTTTTATCTCGTTTCTGAAAACATTACTACACTTTTCATTCAGTAACATTGAGTTTTCTTGCAAAATAACAAAGAGCACTGTGTGAAAATAGTGCTTAGACAGCCATATCAGTAAATACACACACCTGCAAAATGAAATGTTTTTTTCCCACATACATTTCTGTGTGTATTTGAAAGTCTGGTTAACTCCCTGTCTGCATGAGTTTAAATACGTGTGTATCTATATATATATAAATATATCTCTCTCATAAATATATATATATATAAAGTGTATATTGTACTATATGTATATTGTGTGTGTGTATGTGTATGTGTATGTGTGTATGTGTATATATATATATATATATATATAAAAAAAAATTTTTTTTTTTTTTAAATATTGCAGGAGTACACTCAACATATTGATGGCAGTAAGTAGGCCTTGTATGAAACCTATTTAAATGGTGATAAACATGAGTGAATTAAGTAATAAACATTTGTTTGCGCCCAATAATGTTAGAGGCTCACACTTAGTATAGTTCTCAAACATTAGGCCTGTATTATTTAAATACTGTGTTTTCACAAGGAAGCATGAAGTGTATGTTTTTTGTAAATACATCTATACCAGTTTAGATAGTACTATATATACACACACACACACACACACACACACACACACACACACACACACACACACACACACACACACACACACACACACACACACACACAGTGTGTGTGTGTGTGTGTGTGTGTGTGCATATATGCATACATACTACATATATATTAGTATAAATTCAGAGATGTTCTTGAAACAAGAACACATAAATGATTAAAGGACAACATTACAATGGCCAGCAAAGGTAAGTAATATTTAACACAAAATCCTGCTGTACACGTACAAGAAAAATGTTTGCAGTTAAATAGGTGCTTTTATAATTGCATGTGAATAATATGCACATGCAATGATTACATCAAGTAACACACCCAAATGCAATGTTTTGCTGCAAAGTCAATGGCAGCTTCTCTAAACTTAGCAACTGGCTCCTGGTGGACCATTACTCAACAGACGATTAAAACATAAATATTTAGAACACTATTCATTAATTAGGAGTGTTAACATTTCCAAAACTTCACGTGTACAAGAACATATTTGAAAGTTTGGAAACAACACACTCTTCAGCATACATACAATATTAATTAGATAATCTGAAGTCAACAAAACAAGGCCAAAGACATATTTTGTGAATTATAAAATTTATTTTTTTTGTTCCTTTTGAGACCGAGTAACAGGCCTGCTTGTTGTCTCTTGAATTTTCCTTTTTCGTTTGCCACCAACTTTAGCCACAACAGAGCCACTTTGAGTGGCCTCTGGCACTTCTCGGGCAGGGCTTGTGGCCAGTGACTCACCTACAGGGTTTTTGGGCAGTGATTCACCTACAGGGCTTTTGGGCAGTGATTCACCTACAGGGCTTTTGGGCAGTGATTCACCTACAGGGCTTTTGGGCAGTGATTCACCTACAGGGCTTTTGGGCAGTGATTCACCTACAGGGCTTTTGGGCAGTGATTCACCTACAGGGCTTGTGGCCAGTGACTCACCGACAGGGCTTGTGCCCACTGACACATGTGAGCAAGTTGGTAGACACTGCACAAGTGATGGTTGGTCTGTTTCATGTGTGTCTTTTGTTGTTTTTGACCAAAAACTGGTCAGTAGTAACTGCTTGTGTTTTGTTTTTGTGGGCTCCTTTGTAGGTGTCAGCTGCTGATTTTGTACAGATGGCAGCGGTAGTATGTCGTCAGGAACCTGCACAGCAATGTCTGCTACTTGACCGGTAACATTCGGACCTGGTGAATGAAGATCAGAAGCATGTGGTGAAAACTGACCAGCATGAACAGATCCTGCCTGTGAGCTGTTCAAGTTGAATTGTGGTACATTCGTCATTCTCAAGTAATTAGCTTGTGTTTGCTGAACAACTAATGCTTCGAATGAGGTGTTGATTTTTTGCAACTGTTTCGGCACTTCAATGAAGACTCTGTGGAGATGTGCCAATTGTGAAACTGTTTCTTCCTGCAGTGCAATCATCCTTTCCAGCACTGTCATCAGGTCAGAATGGCGACAATTTTCTGCTTCCACAATTTTTCCCTCAGAAGCTACAATTGCATCGTATGTCGTATTTGCTGGACGATTTGGCGGTAAAACAGTTTCAATTGGAACGTCTTCATGGTCACTTGCTTGTATTTGTGTGTCTATGGCGGCGGCGGCATCATCATCATCATCATCATCATCATAATCCTCTTCATCATGTTCTACAAATAAATGTACACATTATTAAATGGCATGTTAATCTCTGCTGTGTTACTATGTAATTCTACTGTGTCATAAGTAACAACTAACATGTTTCCATACGTTTTATAACCTCACATTAAAAACTACCTTGACTTAAGAATAATGTTTGGACTCAGTATGAAATATGAATGAATGAAAACTTGCTCTAAACTCACAACTCCTACATGATAGTTAACATCAGTAACACAATACATGTTGCCTTACACTTCATTTTCACATACACTAAGTAATCCTATTTAAAGAAGATGTGCAAAACAAATAATGAACATGACAACATAACATATAGAAGAGCACATATTATATGGCCACCAACTGATACACTCACCTTCTAGGTGTGTTGAGCTGGCTGACCCAGGTGAAGACACTTGTTCCGTCTCAGGTGACACATGTCCTCCAGGGGCAACTATATTTAACAATAACATTAGTTTTACAATTACATGTGTAAATATTGAACAAACAGTTATTGTATGTTCTGTATTTATGAGTACCTAACAGCATCAGTTCCTTTACCCAAAATGTGTGTGTGAAAGTGAACATAAATAGTTGTAATAACAATGTACATGCCTGTGTACTTAGAAGTTTTGAGTTCCCTAACATACAACATACTATGGTTCTGCAGTAATGCGTGAGGAAAAATACATTAAATTTGTACATAAAAATCATATGTTGTGTAGTGATATCAGTATCATAATGTACATAACTATCATGAGATGACCATTCACAATGGTTATCATGAAGGTGGTCATATTGCAAAAAGTGTTGTTTTTGGTAGAGGATATGTGTGGTACATTAATATAAGATGTGGCACACCTGAATGTGGCTGTGACTCAACAAGACAAGACATGCAGTGTGTGATAATGTGTCGTTGATAGTAGTTCAACTATAGATATGAGTGAACTAATGTGGGACGTACGCTTTGATAAGTAATGAGTTGTTGGGGCATTTAGTAGCTAAAGTGAAGCTTTCAAATGAGTGTGATTAACTTCAGTTGTGCTAGTCAGGTTGTAAGAACGGTATTCCCTTCCCCAAAAAGCCTAATCAGCCACACCTTTCAATTACTTGAAACAGGTGAAAATGGTGTGAACTAAGTTGACCCTAAAATGAGGCTGTAATTAGTGTGTGTGCTGAACCCCACCCCCTCTGTTGAAGTGTATGCTGTGATGAGATATTAATTGCAGCTGCTTTAACACAATGGTAGATGAGCTAAATAGTCGTGTGCAGTTTTTAAGTTATGAAAACAATGACATAACATATGATACGTGTGCCTCATTATGCTGTCTGTATATGACTTAAATCAAAAATGGACCTTTTCATTAACAACTATAGATGTGTTAGTGCAAGTGATGTTTGTAGGCCGTTGCATGCAATATATTTGATGCATGCTTAAAATAGGCAGTAATGTCATGTTTGTCGGAGTAAAATAAATAAAATACACAATAATATTCTACATATTTCTGTTCTGTACCTGTAGCTAGTAATAATTTCTCATTAACATGTGTTACACATGTGTACTACCCTGTTGTTCCCCATCTTCGCCCACCATCAATTGATTCCACTGCAGCAATGCATTTTGGGAATTCACATGTAAATGAGCACGCGATGGCACGTGCTTATTAGTTACTGCTTTTAGTAGGACTACAACATATATGTCTATTTTGAGATATATATATATACAGAATCAGACATATACATATATAGATGCAGGTATGCTTATATTGTGAAGACAGTATAAAAAGCAGTGTAAATATGCAAAATAACTGTAAGCAACGACACGCCTAGTACATTAATATTTCTCACCTGGTGGAAATTGTGAGGGATAAATTCCAATATCCCGGTCACCAGGTAAGCCTTCCACGACGACGGGAAGTAATTTTGCCCGAAGCAGCTCCTCCAATGGACTTAATATGAGACGTTGTGGTGTCGGCCCACCTCCAGTGCCAGTAGCATGCACGCGTTGGTGTTGTATTTTCTTTTTCAATTTGGACCTAATATCATCAAATCTCTTGTGACAATTCCGCTTGTCCCTCACATGATTCCCACACGCATTGACACCAATGACTATTGTGTCCCACATTTCTTTTCTGCTTGCTGAACTTGTCCGCCCTTGAAAAACATATCAAATATATGAGGTAAATTAATAATAATATAAGCACCAGTTTCCTACACTGCTAGCTGTTCCAAGAGATAGCAAACATGCTGTTTTAGGTGTAATATGTGAAGCACATGAGCATTCACTACTAAACCTATACATGTAAGCAAGCTTGCATTCATATTGTATGCAGTTATGGCAAATTGACCGCCTGTGTTTAGTTGTCCTTGTAACGCATGATAAAAAGCTGTGTTTCCAGACTAATTAACATAGAAAGATATTGTGAGCCCATATTTGCATATGAACAAAACTCAGATGACCTAGGATCACATGTATTTGATTAATAAATGTAAAGGTACACTTACCTAGTAAATGTCCATATATACTGTCATAGTGCTCCAGAATCCCTGTGACAAGAGCTCTATTTTCCTGGTCATTGAAGCGAGGATTACGTGGCTTCTCCACACGTTTCTTCCGAGCAGGTTTAGGGTCAGAGCTTGGCTGGTGCTGACTGGACTCTCCTTCTTCCAATGGAAGAGCCTCCAAAAGCTGCCCACCAGCAAGCACGCCACCACCATCCACCCCATCAGCAACTGCGCCACCAGCAGCACTCCCAGCACCAGCACTCCCACTCCTAGCACCAGCACTCCCACTCCTAGCACCAGCACTCACACTCCTAGCAACAGCACTCACACTCCTAGCACCAGCACTCCCAGCACCAGCACTCCCACTCCCAGCAACAGCACTCCCACTCCCAGCACCAGCACTCCCACTCCCAGCAACAGCACTCCCACTCCCAGCAACAGCACTCCCACTCCCAGCAACAGCACTCCCACTCCCAGCAACACCACTCGCAGCACCAGCACTCCCACTCCCTGCAACACCACTCGCACTCTCAGCAACATCACTCCCTTGAACAGTACGTTCACTCCGACGCGTACTCGCACGAGTAGCACTCCCACTCCCACCAGCATCACTCTTCCCACGCTTTGCGGGCATACTTCCAGCACTCACAAAAAACAGACAAGAAATGTACAGCCAATCACACGAAACACTTCCACATATAAAACAAGACAAAGATGTAAACAAAACAACAATGGACAAAGCTCACCCAATACACAACAAGTCTCTCAGTCAATATGCAAATCTTCAAACAGCCAGCTCTGTGCGTCTCTCTCTCTCTCACTCCCAACAACACAGAGAATGATTAGCAGTACACGTTGCCTTTAAATATGGCGCGCAATCCAATACATGCTTGTTTCGCCTGATTCAGCAAGATTTGTGATTGGGCAACCTAACAGCACCCCGCCACGCACGCCGATACACCTGTGTGTGATCGGCTAATCTTCGTGAGAGTGGGCGGATTTGTTTTCGGGTTGATTTTGAATGTATTCGGCACTTACTGCATACGGAGAGGAAAAATCGCCAATAACATGACTAATCGGTAAGATTGCCGATTTCACATAATCGACGCTTACTGCATGAGGCCCTATCTGCCTTATTGCCCTTGTCGAAATATTTCTGTTTGGACCATCTGAGTGCCTTCTCGACGTCCTCCAGTTGGGACTGTTTGAGGGCAAATCTAACTAGGTTTAATTGTTTTAACGTTTTTTTTGATGCCGTAGTTTTATGTTGCTGTTCCAGCTGAGCGATTTTGTCTGTCAGGTCTTTTTGGAGTTTAAGTTGTTTTTTTTTTATGTGACGCTATTGAGATTAGATCTCCTCTGATGGTGGCCTTATGGGCCTCCCAGAGCATGGCTGGGGCGGAGACGGAACCTGCGTTGATTTGAAAATACATTGATAGTTTTTGGCGGATAGTTGCCTCTGTGTCCGGGCAGTTTAACATGGAGTCTCCTCCTCACTTTTAAAGTTTTACACTCTTCTGCTCCTCCTTACATCTCAGCCCTAATTTCTCACTATACACCATCCCAACTCTTGTGTTCTGCTCAAGGATGTCTTCTCTCTACCCCTTTTGTGCCTATAGCCCTCTCCTGCCTTAAACCTTTCTCAGTGACTGCCCCACATCTCTGAAATGCCCTTCCCCTCAATGTCCGACTAGTACCCTCTCTATCCACATTGAAGATCCACCTTAAAACACCCCTACTTAAGGAAGCATATTAGTAGCTCCGTGGCTGATACTATACACCTCTTACATAAACCTAGTCTTCTTGCAGAATCACTTACCAGAACACTTTCCTACTGTCTCTGTACATTTCTCCTACTTACCAATTATATTTTAAGCTCTTCGGTGCAGGGACTCCTTTTCCTAAATGTCACTTTTGTGTCTGAAAGCACTTCTTTCCATTATGTGTTATTTGTATTATTTGTTTACAATTTATATGATTATCACATGTATTACTGCTGTAAAGTGCTACAGTATGTACATGAATGGTGCTATACAAATAAAGATATACATACATATATACTGTATGCCCAATCCTTGGCAGATCCAAATACATAAACAAATTCGCCCATCTCTACTTATGATGAGCATAAAATGTTTTGTTTATGCCAGAAGTCCAGTCTCTGTCCTAGCATGCAGCCATGGCAAGGCAGCACTGGTGAAGAACATATGGGATATTCTTTGTACTCGTCCAGAGCCCCCATGGCATGCCTGACTATGTAAAACATGTGAAAACTTGGTAAGTAGTATTTACAAGGAAGCAGTGACCAAACCCAGCCAGATTTCGTACAATTTGTTTGATAGAAAGTCTTATTAGAAAGTGATTATGACTAGATTATGCATTGGTGGAAGTTTAGGCAGGAAGACTGGCACATGCAGATCTGTGTTTACAACCTATAGCCCAACATTTTCTGAGTTTTCACATGCAGAATGTACTGAGTACAACTGAAAACAGCACTAAAGGCCACATATCTGAAGTCTATCTAAAAGATAACCAGTCTCAGACAAAAATGAAGAGTGAGCAAGAACAGTGACACTTAAAGGGTACTTATTTGCTGATGAATAATCAAAATAAAAAAAGTATACTAAACTTAATGCTCACCCTTTCCCCCGAATTAGGGGGGGGGGCAAACACATTTAGTAGGAGGGGGAACAAATCCAAGTCTGGGTTCTTCTACGCAGCCACATGGAAAAAAGAAAGCTAGGATTATGTCTATCTATACTGACTAATGGCACATAAAGAAAAGATTGTGTGTAATGTCCCTGCTGAGGATTGAAACAATCTTAAAAGCACTGAAAAAGGTTAGGTTATTTTCTACTGTGGGGTTCAACTCTTGTGACTCACTGGTAAAAGTTGCAGAAGAGGACAAGATCCTCAGCAGCTTTTACAGGGCCGCTAAGACTTTACAAATGCAATCAGATACTATTTCGCATTTAAAACCCTCTGCCATATTCCATCATTTTATAGTGTTTATTAGAGATCTAAACTAGTACTGTATACACCTATATTTTATCATTCTGTCTGAAAAAGTTTATAGGCATCTACTGTAAATGAAATGTTTCTAATGTGGTAAAAGCAGCACTAGTATGAAATGAACAAGAGCAAAGTGCAATGTTTCACACTAAAACTCACTTTTAAGTTAAGGGAATATAAATATATACATTCCCTTAACTTAAATGTATACATACAAGTGTGGGGTATACTTTGCATATCCATTACCATATCTCACAGTTGTCTCTCCACATGTTGAAATGGGTCTTTGAGGGGATATATATAGCACTTGGGTATCTGCCTAAAGTAGGTCTCTGCCTCCCTGTCTCCAAAACCCGTATTTCAGGGTCTGGGTAGATTACATTTGGAAAAATCCATGCTAAAGGAATCTGATGGCGCATTTCGACATATACACCCACATTTTTTAGTGCCCAATCCACTTTGGGATTTTGGTGTGCAGATCGGATTTTGGTTCATTCACCCAACTGTACTGGCCACACACATTTTGGATGTTGCTCTATCCCACCTATCAATCTGATAATATACATGCTTGCAATATGTTGATATTTTATCATTTTCAAGTTTTTCATGTTTCTGAAATGACATTACAATAATCTTGTAAACCTCCTACTTCTAAATGTTTTATTTTCTGGCCACTTTTGGAGAACTGATTCAGGAGCCCTGTGCTACATGATGACATGGGGTACTTTGCAATACGTTTCATTTTGCACCTGACATGAGAAATTACCTGTGTACAGTAGCACCTACTATTAACTGCGAGCCATGTGGACATTTCTTCACCAAGAAAATGTAAATCTAAAATGAGTATCCCACTTTAAAACCAGTTGAACTGCTTTCCATCATGTTCATGATTGCGAATTTACTATGGGGGTAGAGAGAACATATTGGTTATGACAGCCCAACCCTCTTTTCAAGCAGTTCCAACATGTACTAGTAAAAAATTGAATTTTAGAAGATCCTTGTTTCTAATGACAGATTCTTAGACTACATTCCGGCTAGGGGACATTTTAAAATATCATGTTGTGGCTACTGTGCAAGCCCACAGACAGACCATCATTAATTATCCTCACGGAAGTGCTTTGATAGAGAGTTGTACTGCAACTGTGCCCTGCAAGATAAAGCAAAGAGTAACTGGACGAACTATATGAAAACATTGGGTCTTATTCTATAAAATGTGATAGTGACAATTCCAGTAACAAAGACAATTGACTTAAATGGGGCTTTCTGTGCAATAGCAGAACAGATCACTTAACATTGAGATGGGCAACATTTTTGCAGAAATTTGAATCCGCCACAGATATGCAAGTACTTTTCATCTGGAAATTTTAAAGGATCGGTCTCAAAAAGTCAGATTTGTTTTTTTTTTATATCCCAAAACTGATTCCAGATCCTGAAATATGAGAGAGTGAGGCAGAGAGAGAGATTTGGACCTGAAAGTGCACTTTTTCTCACAACATTCATTAGGACCTAGCTTTTAAGGATAGGTCTTGTGGAAATATTTTAGGAAGTGTGGGGTATCAATAATTTAAATATGTTGTGCATATCCCATTACCATATGTCACAGTTGTGTCTCCACATGTTGTTTGGATGGGTCTTTGAAGGGATATATATGGCACGTGAGTATCTACTAAAGTAGGTCTCTGCCTCCCTGTCTCCAAAACCCATATTTCAGGTTCTGGGTAGATCAGATTTAGAAAAATCCATGCCGAAGGAAACTGATGGCGCATTTGGACGTATACGCCCACATTTTTTAGTGCCCATACCACCTTTGAATTTCCGTATGCAAATCGGATTTTGGTTAATTCACCAATCTGTACTGGCTACACACATTTTGGATGCTGCTCTATCCTACCTATCAATCTGATGCAATTTCTTGACATTTTAACAACCTGTCAGAGTCTTCCTAGACATCCTGCTCCCAGGTACAATTCCTTTCTCTGTCCACCAGGTGCTCTGGGGTTCCTCTTTCTGTCTGTCTCCTTGTTGCTCCTGTCCTCTGTCCTTATAGTTTCCTGTTCCTCCCTTGCCTTTGTTTTGCGTCCAGACTCCCTCTGCCCTGGTCTGTTTATGTTTTGAGTAATGTTCATATTAAAGGCCCTTGCTATTGAGCTAGTTTGCCCCAGTATATTTCCTGCTAGCAAGTCCCAGTCCTGTTCTTGCTCCCTAGTCTAGGTCCCTGCTCCCTAGTCTCAGTTCCTGCTCCCCTGCCCTGATCCTGCCTTCCTGTTGCCGACTCTGCCTGTGACCACGATGATCCTGCATGCTGCCTGCCACCGAACTCTGCTTGTGACCCTGATGATCCTGCTTGCTGCCTGCCTCCGACCTCAGCCCTTGACCCCAACAATCCTGTTGCCTGCTCCCCGCTGTTCCGGCCACCAAGGTCCTACCCACTCCAGGAGTTTCCCCCTTGACAGAAAACAAAGGCCATCTCTGGACCTTGCCGGAACAGATTCTCTGCCTTCCTGCTTCAGCATACCCCATCCGCTTGTATTGGAAGAAGATAAGTTCTTTTGTTTTGGTTTTTGGAAACCCCGTATGGGATCTTGAAGGGGTTTTTTGCCGCAAAGGGTTTTGCAGGGTTTTTTTGTGTCACTTTGTCCCTGAGAAGAATTCCCTTTAAAATAAAAACAATCGCCATTTCAGACTCTCAGACTTTTATTCCCTGGAAAAGGCTTGTCTCTCTGCATTTCCGGGTGGGGCCACTGCAGATTTTCAGACTTGCATTTCTAAAAACAGACATGCTTTTGATTCCTTTGCTTGGGTATACCACTGCTGGTTCTCAGGGTCTATTTCCAAAAGACAAAAGTGCTCCCATTGTTTTGTTACTGCATGCTGTGATTCCTCTCAATCTCTGATATTCCTATGCCTGATTCTAAAGTTTCAGATGTAACTGCTAATTTCTGTCTATGGTTTTCCCTGCAAATTATGATATTTCTGTGACTGATGCTAAGGTCTCAAATCTAAAGGTCAGCTCCTCTATCTTTTGTCTCCCTGTTGTGCCTAATATTTATGTTGTTCATTCCAATGCTTCTTTAAAGACACATTTCCTCTTTATTGGTTTTCTTGGGGAAGTTGGTTTTCCCTATGTCCGAAAACTATGGCTCCCACTTTGAAAACAGTCTTGAGCAATAAATGTGAACACAGGACCACTGATTCTTCAGAGCTTCTCAAAGCAAGGAGAAAGACGAAGAAGAGAGGAGGTGTTACAGTGGAAGTTGCAGAAGGAATTAAGGATGACCCTTTAACCTCAGGAAAGCCTGCATTAGATGAAAATAGAGATATGCTGCAGCCTATGGAAACTCACAGAATTGACCCAGGAATAGTGGAAAAGAAAAAGGATGCCTTTAACCAAGGTAAAGATGCCTTAATTCAGGCACTTCAATCTGCATGGAATGAGATTGATTGCCTCTATGGACGACTTGATAAAGCGCAAGAGGCCAAGGCTGCACTACAAAAGTGTCTGTCCACAGCAATTGCTAAGTGTGTACTCCAGGAGAAAGAGAAAAGGATCAGTAGGAGAGTGACAGAGTGGTCTTGTCAAGTAAGCTGGAGAAGGCATATGCTGATTCTGCCCAGGACCAGAGTTTCATTGATCAAGTTGGAACAGCGCTGGAAACCTCTCAGAAGGAATTTCACAGGCTTAGAGGCCAGGTAACTCTGTATGAGAGGTGGTCCGGAAACTGAAGCAGGAGCTAGAGGAGCAGAGACACTGCTCCATCCCCAACAGTCAGAACACCCAAGAGAAAGAAACCTGGAAAAGGCAAGCTGCTGGGACCCTAGCGACGGAATTTGCAGAGCTCTAAAACATAATGAATAAGGCGTGGAAGCAAGCTCAGAGCGAGCACAGTGAAGAGATGAAGGCCCTGAGAGGAGAATTGCAGGATGCACTCAAGAAACACGGGTCTCTTGCTGAAGAGTGGAACTTGCAGCAAAGCGTACAAGTGGAAGAGCTAAAGCTGTCAGCTGAACACACATCCCAGCAACTCATAGCACTGCAGGCGCAGATCGCTGTGCTCAAGATACAGCTCACCAAAAAAGAAGAGAATGAGGAGGTGTCCGACCGTCAAGTGTCCGGCCTGACACTGCGTTATGATGTAAAAATGGCTGATTCCTGTGAATTGCTGGACCACAGAGCCCTTGAGAAGGTCCAGCTGCAGCTGGACAGGGTCCGGGAGGAGTACCAGCAATTGCAGGTCAGAAATAAAGAAAAGGAAACAGATTTAAGCCTTGCTCTGAGTCAGCTGGGAGATATGGAATCGCGAATCAACTCCAAAGCAGCTGAACTGGCAACTGCATTGAGTGGTAAAAGAAGTGCAGAAGGACAGCTTCAAGAGTTGAAAACTCAAATAGATGGTCTTAAATGCTCTTTAGATGATACCATGAAACAGCACGAGACTAGAACAGTAGAAATTGATTCCGGACATCAGACAGAATTCAAAAGCAAGCTGGCAGAGGCTTTGCAAGACCTGAGCAAGGGTTACAAGGAGCAGACATTTAGTGCTAAATTTGAGTCTGAACAGATGAAGTTGGAGAACGAGTTTCCAAAGCTAAAAGAGATACATTGGTCTCAAAAGGAGACCACGGAAAGTGAACTCAATGCACTCACTGATTGTTATGAAGAGCCTGAAGGACCAATTGCTGGTTCCTTTGCCATCACTGTGGGGACAAGTACTTTGTCCGTCAAACCACCAGAGATGGGTCACCCCGAGTCTGCCTTTGACCAATGTCTCCCTGAAGAGCCTTGAGGATCGTCCAGAGAATGCTCCTAAGAGGGGGGAGTAGTGTCAGTCTTCCTAGACATCCTGCTCCCAGCCACAGTTCCATCCTCTGTCCACTGGGTCTGCTGCTGTTTTTGGCCTGCTCTGGGGTTCCTCTGTCTGTCTCCTTGTTGCTCCCGTCCTCTGTCCTTATAGTTTACTGTTTCCTGTTCATCCCTTGCCTTTGTTTTGTGTCCAGACTCCCTCTGCCCTGGTCTGTTTATGTTCCTGTTTTGAGTCCTGTTCATATTAAAGGCCCTTGCTATCGAACTAGATTGCCCCAGTCTGTTTCCTGCTTGCAAGTCCCAGTCCTGTTCCCGCTCCCTAGTCTAGGTCCCTGCTCCCTACTCTCAGTTCCTGCTCCCTGCCCTGCTCCTGCCTCCTGTTGCCGACCCTGCCCGTGACTACGATGATCCTGCTTGCTGCCTGCCACTGAAACCTGCTTGTGACCCTGACGATCCTGTATGCTGCCTGCCACTGAACCCTGCTTGTGATCACGATGATCCTGCTTGCTGCCTGACTCTGACCTCAGCTCGTGACCCCAACAGTCCTGTTGCCTGCTCCCTGTTGTTCTGGCCACTGAGATCCTACCCACTCCAGGAGTCTCCCCCTTGACACAACCATTGGTTGATGAGGATGACAAGTACACATGTACACATGTACATTACAGACTCGCACAACCTACCTGAATATGCCTGTGACCTAAATATTCAAACTTCCCCAGAACCAAAGTTGAAGAAAATGATGGGTGTGACTGAAAAATGTAGTTAATCCATTATATTTTATAGCATGTTAAATTAAACTACATATATTGCCAATAAATAAGCTTGATCGAATTGCAACATGAGGAGAGGAGCTACCATAGTTTATAGCTGGCAGACCTATTTGTAAATGAGATTCTAGTAGCACAATAGGGAATGATTATGGAAATGATGCTGGCAAGTAAACCATAAAGTGACAAAAACACATGGCAGGTGAAATCTTCAACCAAAGAAAGCACCTGCACTAAGACTGACCAAACAACCCATCTCTCTTTCCTCCAACAGTTCAAAAGTTCAGTTTCCTCCATCAGTCCCTCTTTTTTGTTGTCTATTGCTACTGATTTGCATCTGATGAGGAGGGGTTATGTGTTGGACCTGAAATGTTCTAATGATGGACAACCACTTGCCTTTATACAGAGCTATGGATATTTAATACTAATAGAAGTTTTGACGCTTGGTAAAAATGCCCTGCATCGTTCACTTTAGATATTTTTTCATTTACATTTTTTGTATTCATTGAATTTTTTTTAAATGTGTTTTTTTTTTAGATGTATTTTGATCGGATTGTTTGCAAACATCTTGCTGCTAATAACTTTAAAAGTTAAATGTGATTCAAGATACTATTTTGTGCTATACCTATTTAGATGTATTTGCATACAAAAATATACATATATATGAATATAAAAATGTCAAGATACAAACAGGGAATTTTAAGTAGAAAAGAATAACTCATGGAATTTTGTTGTGGTGTGTGTAATTTGTCAAAGCATTGCAAAGTTGGCTTGCCAGGTTGGGGTTAAATTGTTTAATAAATTGAATTGTAACAGTTTCAATACTGTGGGTCTTGCCCCTTTGGCCTATTACCAATAAAACATCTGCTGGTCCGTAGTTGTGAAAGCATCAGGGATCACGAGTTGCAACAATGCTTCGGGCTGAAGATCATTGCCGGGTAGTCCGGTATGGTCATCTGGTTGTTGATATATTGTAATAAAGCTGTAACTACATACTTTCCCCAATGAAGCATTGTGTGTTTATTTTATTAAAAGGGAGATAGACTCTATAGAGTGCACAGGTCTTGATAATGGTGAACACTCCTCCTGGTGCAAAACAAGAAATAACAGATTTATAAAGCAAAAAAGTTGTATTTCCTACTGATAAAGTTCACAGACGTTCTGCTGCATTGTCTCAGCTTGCGAAAGAAGAGGCAGATTCTGGGAGGAGCATGGCTAATTACATACTCAGGTACAGGCGGGTCTGTGTTAGACAAAGAAACAGGTGTACTGATACGAAACGGTAATTCAATGCATGTATCACTCTGCCACTGATTAGACATCATTAATTCGGTTGCCCTCAATACCAAGAATCTCTACTGAAATAATGTAAGTCCTAGTGATATCATGATTTGCTTATTGTAATATTATCAGCATGGTTGACATACGTTCCATTTGGACTTGTATTTGTTGATAGAGAGATTATCCACCCGATGTTTTCATGGAATACAAAGAGAACACATGCTCCTTGCTTATGACTAACATTTTCTATGTGGGAACATGTTAATGCTGTGTTTATTTTTTGCTTTCAGATGGATATTTTTATAGTTCTGTTGCTAATCTTATTTTAAGTCCAATGTGTTAGATTGCAGGAATGTTAAACCTTTTGGTGCCTTTGGTGAGGAAGTGCTTAATGTATGAATTACAGAGCAAAATATCACCTTCTAATATTTATCTGATGGTTTTCTCTGGGAAAAAGACAGAACCAGATTTCAGTTGGGAAATGCAGTTGGCGAACCTGGGAACGAAACTTAGATCACTGACCCCCAAAGCAGTTTGAAACAAGCAGTGTAGCTA
This sequence comes from Ascaphus truei, assembly GCF_040206685.1. NCBI lineage: Eukaryota > Metazoa > Chordata > Amphibia > Anura > Ascaphidae > Ascaphus > Ascaphus truei. The sequence goes on from NC_134492.1 coordinate 27,406,746, forward strand.
AAAGCTTCTCTGTTATTGGAAGCATCAAAAAAGTTTACACATTTAGGATGACATTTGATGCAAAAGCCAAAATTCATGCATTATGTTTGAAATGTTGTTGGTGGTTGCCCAACATAATTCACTAATGATTTCCCTTTGTTTAGATCAAAGTATGTGTCCTGCATACTTTCACACTACAAGTTTTTGCAAATGACTAACAACTTTTGCACCCCTGCAGCCCAAACTTGACAGGTTGTTTCTGTTTACGATCAGCTGGGAAATCCAGCATTAGTCGAACGTGTTATCAAAATATTGCAGTGCTAATCCGGAGAGAAAAAAATGGGCTTTGTTAACAACTAGTACTGTATGTAAACGAGGGTTGCTGAGTCTTTTGACATGGAAGGTTTTAAATAGTACATACTGTAGCACGAACAATGTGCACAGAGGTGTGCAGAAAATTAGCAGTGACAACAAACCTCTGGTTTGAGGAGCTTACAATCTAATTGTAAGCACAGCACAGATTGTGTGACAACGATCTGGCATGGTCTCATTTTAAGTGCGCCCAGGAGGAAGAGTAGCATAAAAAATACTACAGAAAACAAAATAAACCAATTATCATATCAACTTTCCAATTTCCAAAACACAGCACATGTCATGTAATTGTAGAATACCCCTCCTGCCTCTCCCTGCTCACACTCTCAGTCCCCAGGGATGAGGAAAAAACTGTGAAAGCGCTTCCAGAAAACCTCTTCTGTACATCTCCCACTCCATTCTTGGTGCTTGGCAGGCACCTCTCTGCACCTACGTTGGCAAGACATTTTTTTTCTCCATCACTTACACACGTACCGTATCCACACCCACCTAGTCCATTTTTGTGCCTGAGCTATGCATGTACTGTTTAATGCCAGATTGGCAGAGCAATCCATTGCTGGCCCATCTGGTGCAGAGCCGGATTAAAGTGCAGTGGTGCTTCTCAGTGAATAAATCTTTTTTGCTGTTACTTTTCCTATTTCACGTGATTACAGTACATACTCTACATTTCAAAAATCTATTCTCAAGAAGGTTCCTGGTTTAAAGAAATATTTATGTTAAATATTTTTTGTATGGACACCAAAGCGAATAACTAAACACTGGTGTAGCTATTACTTTTTAACCATGACGGCATTCATTCTATCAGAATGTACTGTGTATAAGATGCACTCTTTGTCCGGGTGAGGAGGGAGCTATTCATTTTGCTGCTATTTCTTATGACTAATGAATCATTTGCACCAAATATACGGTGCAACATTATAAAGAGATCCCAGCTGTCTACATGGTGACATTAAGTATTTTTCATGTGCTGTCATCATTCAGTGTTTTGCTGCCAGACTTTAATGTTGAGGAAGCCTGGTAACCAATCATTTCCAGGGTAAAATTTGGTATGAGGTTTGTGGCTCCATTGGGACACACCTGAATAGCTTATTTGCTTCCCCCAATAGGAAGGGCAGATCAGATCACTTCCCTCTTCAAGATTATTCTTTCTCCATCATTCCCATAATCCCCTAGTGTTGCTGTTGGCAGCTGCATTTCAGTTGTCATAACAAAACTTCACTCTGCATGAAGATATTAGTCCTATGGGATTCTGTTATTCTGTTATATATATATAAATATATATATGTGTGTCTATATATATATATATATATATATATATATATATATATATATATATATATATAGACACACATATATATATACAATATATAGACACACATATATATACAATATATATACAATAATCTTGACGAGGGAAGTGATCTGATCTGCCCTTCCTATTGGGGGAAGCAAATAAGCTATTCAGGTGTGTCCCAATGGAGCCACAAACCTCATACCAAATTTTACCCTGGAAATGATTGGTTACCAGGCTTCCTCATATATATATACACATACATATACACACATACATATACTGTATGTTCCTACAAATTTAAATAGTAGGAATTTGGGGACTGGAAAGATCACATGTAAATAATGCTTGAGGAATCTCACAAATGTTATGGATAAACATACTGCACCGACACACTTTATTCGAGCAAATACCCAGTATGTTCCTGGCAGATACCTGGAATGCGCCGCTCCTCACCTCTGACAAGCCCCGTTGCGTTTGCCTTCCCAGCCTGGGTTCATGCCTGGCTGACGGGCGGCTGATCTGTTAAATGATAATGATTAGGATTTAATAGGCTGCAATGCTTCGCATGTCTACCAGATGGCATAAATTTATGAATAGTAATGCAGTATATATATATATATATACTGTGCAATATTGCAGCCAACGGGAATAAAATGCTTCAATCCCTGCCTTGAAAATACCTCAATGCACTCGGGCAGAAAACAGTCACAAACCTCAATACACCCGGGTATACCCGAATTCGTGGGACTAGCCGAGCTCGAATAAAGTGTGTCGCCAGTGTAAATATATTATTCTTTCACTGTCCACCCATCACATACTGTATCACTTATACGGTATATGCTGGAGAGTTTTTCTTAAAATAATGAATTAAAAGAACAAATATAGGGTACATTAGTTAACAATTTACATATGTCCAAAGAATTGGTGATTCCAGGTAGAGCAGTGTATTGTGTGTCTCAGATTATAGTTAAAAACCCAAAAGTGAACACAGTGCATGTTTAATATCTATTTATGTGTTTGTGCAGATTGCAATTAATAAATTGTATTTTGGATTTTGTTTTCTCTTATAGTGGTTGCCAATTCATGTTATGATTTCTGTTGTTTCAAATGACCCAAAGTCATTCTGTATCTCAAAATTCTGACAACATATAGTAAATAGTAAACATGTTTTTAAAACAACCTAGATACCCGACCCAAAATAAGATTGTAATATCTCAAGCTTCTCACCGTTCTATCCCCAGCCAGCTGACAGTTTCCCAAAATCTTGTATTTCCTGTTTGCCTTCCTTTTATGACTTCAATGTGTTCCTTTCTCTATGGCCATTTGGTCATTTTTTTTGTTCCTCTCTCTTGGCAAGAGAGTAAATCACTCTTTGTGATGCATCTGGGTTGGCATCACTTATTTTTATCCAAATAGAGTTTAACATGTATAAGCCAGAAATGTGTATATCTTATTGACCCTGCCAAACAGAAGCGAGTCTTTTGCTAGAAATTCAATAAAAACTCAAAATGGAATAAAATAATAATGTATACACCCTCCCAAGTGAGATACAAATCTCTAATCATAGTTAAGGTGCAACATATCACCTGATATCTGATGGTTTTCTCTGGGAAAAAGACAGAACCAGGTTTCTGTTGGGAAATGCAGTTGGCAAATCTGGGAAAGAAACTTAGATCACTGACCCCCAAAGCAATTTGAAACCAGCAGTGTAGCTAAAAGCTTCTCTGTTATTGGAAGGATCAAAAAAGTTTACACATTCAGGATGACATTTGATGCAAAAGCCAAAATGCCTGCATTATGTTTGAAATGTTGTTGGTGGTTGCCCAACACCCTCCCAAGTAAGATACACATCTCTAATCATAGTTAAGGTGCAAAGCTTATGTATTTTATAACAATGCCAGAACATTATAATCAGAAAATCATCTCGAGTAGTTGTCGATCCACTGCTGGGTGAAGGCCTCCCCAATGTTTTTCCAGTTACTTCGGTTGCAAGCATCTCATCTCCCTGTTACTCGAACATTTTTTCCTAATTTCATCCACCCATTTTACTTCATCTTGGTCTTTTGATATCCCTTACACTACAGTCAAATATCATCTTTATCCATGGTAATTTCTTGTTGCTATATGTCCGGCTTACTGCCATTTTAATTTATTTACCTCTATGATGATGTCACAGACACTTGTTTGCTTCCGAACCCATTAACTCTTTTCCCTATCTCTTCAGCCTAGATCTCTCCATAGTTATTTGAGTTATCTGAAGCTTCTGAACTATCTTTGCATTTAGGGTCCAGGTTTCACATTCATTAGTGAGCACATTCAGAATACACTGATCAAACACTTTCCTTTTATAGCACAGTGGTAAGTTACCTTGACTGACTAACTATCTAACTAACTAACTAACTAACTAACTAACTAACTAACTAACTAACTAACTAACGTCTTCTAGTTATATGCCCTTTATTCAGATCTTTGTAGAGTTGACACATTTGTTGAACATCACTTTTATCTTGCTGAGATTTATATGGAGGCCCACCTTCTTACTTGCTTCTGGCGGTCTTAAGTGACAATAATAACAATGTTGTCTGCAAATTGTAGGTGACTCAAGTTCATTTTAATTCATTTTTTTTCTCAGTTCAATGTCTTGAAGAATTCTTCAATTGTGTCCGTGAAACGTTTTGGTGACAGGGTGCTATGCACCCTTGCTAATCCTCATCTTGTTTGTATACTCATGCAGTCTAATTCAGGGGAGCACAAACTTTTTGAGCTGTGCCCCCCTGCCTGCTCTCCCTCGCATTCACACTCCCCTCACCTTGTTTGGCGCCGTCAAATGACGCAGCGGGGTCACGAGGTGTGACGTCACGTAACTCTGTTGCCATGGAGATGGACGTGTGACGTCACTCCGCATGACACCGCTGCGTCATTTGACACCGCGTTGCCATTCCAACGCATCTTACCAGCTCTGCAGAATCCCTGTAAGTAAGTTGCAGAGGCCTCACGTGATCCCCTGGCATTTAATTTAAATGCCTCGGGGAAGAGCACAGCGCCTCTGCAACCGCCCGTGCCCCCCCCCCCCCCCAACAAATCCAGCGCCCCCCACTTTGCGCACCGCTGGTCTAATGGTTAATATTGCATTCTAGGAAAAGTTCCTTATAATATTAAATGTATGCTTCTTCAACATTTTGACTTCTTAATGCATTTAAAATGCTGATTAGTGAGTATCTTTGTAAAAAATCTTCTAAGTGATTAGAAGTAGACTGATTGGTCTGTAGTTCATGAAGTCTTCTTTGTCTCCTTTGTTGTGGATGAGGATAACACTGGCATTACTCCATTGTTCTGGAATTTTCCTGTTCTTCAAGCAACATTGAAAGAGCTTTGCAAAGATTTTCTCTACTTCTTCCCCAGCATTTTAAAGATTTCAGTTGTAATTTTATCTTCCCTGGGAGCCCTACCATTCTTCATGGATTTTATTGCCTTTGTTACTTCTTTTGGGATGATGCATGGTACACTGTATCATAGGTGTTTTTTTCTCACTATTCATCTGCTTGATTATGTGTTATCTGTGTTCTTGTACAATTTCACATATAAGTCCTCAACTCTGTATGATAAGTGCATAATCCTTTATTGTTGATCTATCGTTTTGTTTGAGTGTAATGATTTTCTTCTTTCCAACCATAAATCGCTGCTTCATCTGCTTTAAACTTTTGCCGGCTATGGTAGTTTTCATCATCAGAGCGTAGTTATATTTTCTTACATCTTCAGTTATACGCTTGAGGATCATCTTGTACAGCGCTGTATAGTTAATTTGCTTTCTTGCGTCTTGGGATTGCTTCATTTACTCAGTAAGTGCTTTGTCTCATCTGATATTTTCTTATACATTTTTTTGTTAGAGATGCCACTAGTTTATTCTGTGCTTTCAACTACAGTCTTCATACGTAAGTGTAGCACCTGTTCCCCCTGTCACGGAAGATCCGGCCACTACATGGTAATTGTCCCCGGTGCTGTATAGTAGCTCACCTGCTGGTTCAGGAGGTCGGAGTGGCTCCACAGTTGTAATTTGGGAGCAGCAACAGGGCAGGCATTCTCCATCTCTTTACTGTGCAGCGCCTCCATCCCATGAGGATCCTGCTGGATGAAGGATGGTCCCCACAGGCAATACACCTTTCCAATAATCACACACCACAGTTGGTCCAACGGCATGATAGTTCTCCAGCCCTGGAGCAGACCCCAGGGGCTGAAGCCCCCAGAGCCCCTCCCAATCTCCTTAACCCTCTGGTAGGGAGAAGGGTATCACACTGTACCATAATCAACAACATCAATTTGGTGGAGTGTCAGCTTTTATACTTGGGGGGGAAGGGCTTGAACCCCGCCCTATAACAGGGCAGGTCTAGGTACTGACAGGCATCACATCATATACATGTGACCCAGTCAGTACCCTCCCCAGGTATGACACGCTAACTGCCAGTTTAGGCCTGCCCCTGGATAAGCAACATAGTACCCATCCAGGTTGCAACTGCAGGCTAGGCCCTGCGCAGGGGTTTAACCCCATCACTGCCTGGTCTTACCAGGACTTATAGTGTTGAGGCCAGTAGACGGCTATAGCCAGGGGCTCTTGGCTACATCAGTTTTTCATAACTGTTTGATAAATTATCTTCATGTATCTCGAGCAAGCTAAAGTGAATTTTCACCTATAGTTGAAATTATCGGCTGTTATTATTGTGGTTCTTGATGTTCATTATTATTCTCATCTTTTTGTCAATATATATATATATATTGTATGTTAAAAAAACAGGCGCACTAAAAGTACAATAAATGCGTCTTTACTAGCTCAATGCTTCGGCTTCCCTGTGGAGCATTTTTCAAGAGCTCAATGCTCAAAACTTTTTTTGACCATTTTGCCTAGTACAGTTTAGTATGTTAGTAGAAGCACCCACCCCAATTTTTGGAATTACAACTGTTATTGTGTGCCCTGACTCCTTTACTATATACTGTATTCTGATACAATCACTGTATCTACATGCTGGAATAGGGCAGCTATGGGACTTTCCAGCGTACAGAGAGTTAATTTCCCCTAGAGTAGCTAGTTCAGCTGCAGATAATCAGGATGAACTGCTGAATGAACAAGGAAGTGTTTAATGGCAGACACAGGGATCTGCCATGCTAAGAGAGACTGCTGTTCCCAGAGAAGGGGGGCAGAGAAGAGTTCTCCCCAGCTGTGGAAGCTGGCACAGTCCCATGGACCCACTGGCCGGTGGTTGCAGAGTCTGCTGGGACTGCCTGGGTCTTAATACCAGGAAGAGGAAGGAAGGATGCGAGACCATGCTGAAGTGGAGATGTCCTGTCCTTAACATTGGACTTACAGAGGAGAGATTCTCTGAGCTCTCGTAGGGCAGAGCTCCTCTAGAAAGGAAGGATTCAAGTCCGTGCTGAAGCAGTGAATGTCTGGTCTATAGTAATGGAACTACAGAGGAGAGATTCTCTCAGCTTTCATGGGGCTGAGCTCCCCTAGGAAGGAAGGATGCGAGACCGTGCTGAGGAGGGGGACATCTGATCCATAACCTTGGAATAACAGATAAGGGAAACACTATATTGCTGTACTCAGAGACCATATATGTTTAGCTATAATGGTACCTGTTTGCTGTTTGGGGTGGTAACCAGCTTAGATGTCCATCCAGTTAGTAATGGCTGAAGCTGCATATATAGCTAGTCTTCTAAGAGGAGTAGGCATTTATTTTATGATTTGTTTTGACTTAACGGGATGGTGGGCCTGTTAGTGTATTTTTTAACCCTGTAAATAAACCCCATATAGAGAAATACTACGTTTCCTGCCTTAATCTGGGACATAAGATCCTACGCTGTGATGGAGACATCCCAAAATATTATATATATACACATACATATGTATGTGTGTGTGTGTATATATATATATATATATATATATATATATATATATATATATATATATATATATATATATATATATGAACATATAGTTGTATTTGCATATTTGCTTTCCTGTGGAGGGTTTTTGTCACTTTTTTTACTCACCATAACTTAACTCAGTATTATGGTATATATACTGAGTTAAGATATGGTGAGTAAAAAAAGTGACAAAAACCCTCCACAGCAAAGCAAATATGCAAATGTAAATACAACTGTATGCTCATCTGCATGTCTTAGGCAGGTCTGCAACCCCGCCTTTCACCATTATCACCCAGCACACAGCACTTCCACTGCAGCAAGGGATTCTGGGAAATGACATGCAAATGAGCTTTGTGAAGCAAAAAGTGGCACTGTGTGCTCATTTGCATGTAATTTCCCAGAATCCCTTGCTGCAGTGGAAGTGCTGTGTGCTGGGTGATAATGGTGAAAGGCGGGGTTGCAGACCTGCCTAAGACATGCAGATGAGCATACAGTTGTATTTACATTTTTTTATTTTTATATATATATATATATATATATATATATATATATATATATATATATATATATATATAAAAGGATGTATTTAAATAAATCCTTTTATTTATTCCAAGTTCTTGTGCGTGCCTATTTCAACTTTATTTTGATTAGCAATTCTCTATTAGTTCACCCAGGAAAGTTACTGGATTGGTGAGTGCAGCTATATATAAACATACATTCATGATGCATACTCTACCTGATATATGCTACTTTGATCACATAATAGGGCTGTTTAACACCTTCTGGGTCCTGCAATTTATTGAAAAACATCATGGCCCCTCTGGAAGGGATTACAGACCCAAACAATATCCTACATTTTTTTAATGCTCTGTGCAGGGGATAGAAAAATAAGTCTGACAGTCCTTCTATAACATACAGTATAATGGTTTTGCAGGTAAATATATACAAAATAACACCTGCTCACAGGGCTTTTGCATTTGGACCAAATCCTCTCATTTTTTAATTACATGGCTCTTTCCTCAGTTATGTCCTTTATAAGCTCAGAATAAATCATTATTTATTGCATGTTTTGTTGTATTCGCTATTGTGTTATTCAGATTTTGGCTTCGGGTCACAAAGATAAGTTTCTCTTGTTCAAATTCTTCTATTCTCCACATAACTTCACCTCAGTGTTACACGTCAATCCGGGGTCAATATGCATTGTTCAGAACCCTGTGATAATCATTTGAAGCAGGTTTTCAGGAGCAGTGTAAGGCATGTAAAGGCGTTTTGCATCTCTGGCTATCTTATATATTGGAGGATTTTTTACACCCCTTTTTTAATCATCATAATAATTTTGTGTCTGACTTTGGACCCACATTTTTAAAGCCACTGTGAAAGAAACATTAGTGAGTTTGTGTAAATGTCCACACACAAAATCTTGGTATCTACAGTTTAAACTCAATATTACACTACGTAAAAGAGACCCTTGAAACATTTTTTGTGGCAAGAGACGATAAAACTTGTAGTTCTGGGGACAAGGTCAATGTATGTAAACTACTGTAGAATGAGGAAGACTCCCATGGACTCCAAGTACTGTACATAAAAACCATATCCAGATCGAGAGTGGCTTCCCATGGTTGCAACTGCACAGCTAAATAGACTATACCAGTGTTTTTGAACCTTTTTGTAATTGAGGAAACCTACAATTAGATTGTAAAATTCTTAGGAACCCCAACCCTCTGTAATAGCATGTCTGAGATCAGATGCATTGTAAGGAACCCCAACCCTCTCTAATAGCGTATCTGAGATCAGATGTATTGTAAGGAACCCCAACCCTCTCTAATAGCGTATCTGAGATCAGATGTATTGTAAATTCTTCTGTATTTGGTACAATTTTCAAATTGCTCGGAACCCTTTAGGGATGCCTGGGGAACTCACAGGTTCTTAGGAACCCCTGTTGAAAAACACTGGACTATATTAATATATGAAATCTCCTATGACCAAGATAATGGAGGAAAGTGACAAATATTGTCTATGTCTGCATATGAGTAAGAACCTACAGTATGAGCAGGGAGAAGGAAAATAGATGTTTTTTCAGAGTTTCATGAAATGTCCCAGATAATTAGGAGTGTTGGTCAATATGACAGGTTCCAATATAATGCACACAGGAAATCATATCTCCAGAAAGTGTCCCTACTGTATTTAATTGAAGACTTTGTAATTATTTTAAGTATATAAATCATATCTTTATAGTTTGGTCAATGACACTAGTTCAAACTCCAAAAAATAGATTTTCTGCAGTAGTTGCCAATTAGACCTGTTGGTTTTTCAGGATTACTGACTATAAATCAGTGTTTTTGATCTTAAGAGGATTTTCACTACTCAGTTCTCCTAGAAAGAATTTAAGTGTTTTTAAAGCTGATTTAAACCACGATAATTTAAACTAATTAAATACCAAGATGGTTTGGACAGATTTGTTTTTTTTTAAATGTATCCCTTGGTTTAAAACATTATCTTAAAAACAACCTTAATCATGGTATTTATAATGTTTGTTTCTTTCTTTGAAAATCAGAGTTTTCTTGCCTGTTTTGCAAATTTGAGAAAGTGTAAACAATAGGAAGTTTTCAAAATATCTGCCCCCTGAATCCAGATCCTCAATAAAGATACTGTGAAACCCTTGAATAGTTGGTATGCTAAAATCATTGATTGATGATGCCAGCCGAAATGATTGTAAGTCCCTGCTTTGGAATAAAATAAAACGTATTAAGTATGACATTATAGGGAAGTTTTTTATTTCCATATACAGGATTAAAATGTATTAGGAGGGACTACAGTAAGTTATTTTACGGAAAATACATGTTTTGTGCAAAGAAAAATTCTTAAGGATATCCACCAAGCTTATTTTAGGAGTGTGTTCTATATACATTCTAGGGAAGCAGTAAGTTGGTTTTCCATCTCAAGAATGGCAAACACACAAGCAGACCTGTGTAAGGGTTACAACAAACAGAGAAAGAGATGTGCACTCTAGCAGAGTTTGTGAGGATCAGCTGTCCAGCCTAAAGATGACCAGGCATATAGGGGCACTCCCTCCTAGGACCAAAGTGAACTCGTGGCAGGTTTAGTAGAATAAATGTAAGGGATTTGTGCCTTTTAAATTTTTTTATAATAAGTCTAAGTATTTTAAAACATTGTTTAATGTTTCCATGGTACAAAAGAATGCTGTAAATGATTTTTACAACCTGTATCTAATCTCTTGGTGATAAAACTGTTTGTCAGTCCTACAATCTATAGGTCAATAGTTTGTTTCTCTTCTGTAAAGTAACAATGATGTCATCCTTAGTCAAACAGATACAAATGAAGAGCAAGAAGTATGTGACAATTTCTGTGCAGCCAAAGAAAAGGAAAAATATAAAATTTCACCCGGCATAAATAAGTAAAACTTTAGTTTTAAGAGAGTCAATCACACTGAAAAGTTGTTTCTTGTATTTGGCACTGTGACTCACCCTTTAAATACTAGTAACTAAGCCACTAATTGAGCCCCCTGTGCTGAAGCAGGAATATAATGAAAATCTGACTTGTTTAAGGTGGGGGGGAGGGGGGTGGGCGGGGGTCTTGAGGACTGGAGTTGAGAACCCCTGCATTAGTCAATCAGGAGTAGAATCCAGGGGCCAGTGAGACAGAGATACAGCTTTACGCTGTCCAATGTACTGAAAAGGCTTTCTGAAGAGAACTTATCATGTTACCTTCTCCAAACCATTCTTAAAATATAATATGTTGATAATAACTACTAACATTTTGCATATTCTACTTGAAATGATGTTGCTTGTTAACCTTTTTCCTTCTCAAAAAAGGCCAGAAGAAATAAACTAAAATATTTGCTCAGTGCAGGCAACTCTAAGGCAGGGGGTGCTCAACGCCAGTCCACAAGCCCCCCCCCCCCCCCCCCCCAATCCCCCAAACTGGTCAATTTTTCAGGATTTCCCTGCTTCAGCAAAGGTGGCTCAGAGGCTCAGTCGAAGATATCCTAAAAATTTGACCTGTTGGGGGGTGCGATAGGGGGGGGCCTGGGGGCCAGAGTTGAGCACTCCTGCGGTAAGGTACATTTCAATAATCTCCCAAGTGGCTGATCTGACCATGATAGGCCAAACACTCCCATTGACTTCAGTTTGGGGTTTTCTACTGATAACAGTATGTCTGGTAACAGTGAAAAAAAAAACTCCCTAAGGGCTAACATTTCAGGAGGCCTCACAGTTCAGGTTCATGTGGGCTTTCGGCTTGAACCTAATTAACTTACTTACCCACAACACAAAATAATTTAATAAAAGTAACTTATTTGCACAAACATGCCAATATTTCAAAACTTTTCCTGGATTTACATTTTTTTCATTAATTAAGAAGTAAGAATGCAAGAAGCAAATTGTCTGTTTGTTTTATTTAATGACCCCAGGAGATGATGTAAAGTTTATGTGGCTGCAATAGCCAAGTCAATTAAAGTCGGCATTAGGGGTGCGTGGCTTAGAGCTGGAGTTCTAAAAATGTTTATTGCATATTTACTATTTGCATTGTTGCACTGTTACTGAATGATTAATTCCTATGCCGTCCTGACTTTGCTCTTGTTGAACATCTCTGGTCTAGCTCACTTCATGTCTCCTTTATCATGTATTTATCATTTACTTGGCTTTTTGATTTAAGCCGATCTGTAAAGCTAACCCCTTTTGTTTTCCCTATGTCCCCTACACCATCTAATCCAGTTGTAAATCTAAGCGGTCTCACAATGGTTATGTTACATCACTTGCAGGAACACAAGTGTATTTACACTCGTAGAGGAGGGCGCTGCTATTGCCCTAGGACAAAGATGACCAGGGCTAATTTTAACATTTATGCTGTTCACAGCGATATTATAATAATAGCATGTTCTTGTATAGCGCTGCTAGTTTTACGTAGCGCTTTACAGCGACATTTTGCAGGCACAAGTCCCTGCCCCATGCAGCATACAATCTATGTTTTTGGTGCCTGAGACACAGGGAGATAAGGTTACTTGCCCAAGGTCACAAGGAGTCGACACTGGGAATTGAACCAGGCTCCCCTGCTTCAAACTCTCAGTGATATTAAGATAATCTTACGAGTTTATACATTTTATCAAATAATACCAAATGGTTTAAACAGCTCACAAAATCACAGATCAGCATTAATTGATTACAAAAAACAAGAAGCAGACATAGTCTTACTCCAAGAGACCCACTTTTCCAGAAAAGTAGCTCCAAAATACTGGGATGAACGTTACCCGCAAGTGTACTTATCTTCAAACCCTATGAAAAAAAGAGGAATTGCTATCCTCATAAGTAAACAAGTATATTTTATTGCTGATCGAGTAAAGCATGACAAGGAGGGTCCCTTCCTTAAAATCAGAGGTAGAATAACTAATTTAGAGATCACCCTAGCCAATGTGTACTCTTCGAAGGATCATAGTTCTGCTTTCTTCGAACACGTCTTCAATGTCCTGATGGAAACACAGAAAGGGAACATAATATTAGGGGGAGATTTTAATTTGACACTTGACCCTAATTTGGATAATTCCAAACTGAATAAGACCAATGCAGCTAGATCCAAAGCTACACAAACGTTACAGAGCAGACTGAGAGAATTAGGATTTATAGATGTTTGGAGGATGCAAAATCCCACTAGCAAAGATTGCACCTTTTATTCTACACCCCATAAATTTTACTCGTGGATAGTGGATAGATCTATTATTGACTGACCCCCATACAGCCTCCTCAGTACATGTTACAAAAATCTACAATATAATTTGGTTAGACCTAGTCATAATTGAGATTCAGATAACTCTCTCACTTTTGCTCCTTGTAAGCAAACATCAGGAAGACTGAATGATTCCCTGCTGATTATTCCTGAGATAATGGCAGATTATTTCACCCTAAACAAGTCCTTAACCTCTTCAACTTCTATTTTATGGGCAGCTCAGAAAGTGGTAATATAGGGATATCTAAGGAAAGTAGCTTCCTTTGGAAAGAGGCGACTGGAAAAATGTAAGGATCTTACTTCCCAATTAGAGAAGCTGGAACCCCAACGCAAGGCAAACCCCAAAAATAAACTGCTCACAGAGATTAATAGGTTTAGCGGGGAAATTAGACTCTGTATATATGACAAAACAGAGAAGGCGATGAAATGAACAAAGCAAATGTTTTTTGAAAAAGGCAACAACAATATCCAGTCTGTTCGCCAGAAATCTGGTTATTTGACAAAACCAATTTTCAAAACCAATTTTCAAGGAATTCCATGACTACTACTTCTCTCTGTACGATGGCCTTAATACCACAAACACCAATCTATGTGGACATCTCCATTTCTGAGGACGAGCAGTCTGCCCTCCATTTCCAAAACAGAATTAGATAAACTAAACGAGCCCATTACGACAGGGCGGTAATAGAGGTGATCAAATCTCTAAAAGCCTTAAAAAAAAAAACAGAACCCGACGGGTTTGCTAACCTATATTATAAAAAATGTAAAGAAATCCACTTATTTAGCTAAAATGTTTAATGCCATTTTAGAAGGGAAACTAATCTTAACAGAAATGCTCTAGACAAAAATAGCTCTGATACAGAAACCAGACATGGACCCAACACTGTTACAGGCCAATATCCTAAGTCAACACAGATATTAAGCTCTTCACAAAGATACTGGCGAACAGACTGAATGGGCTTTTACCTGACCTGATTCATCCGGATCAGGTGTGATTTATACCGCATAGACAAGTACCCGATAATATATGAAGGACTATCAACATAATCCATAATGCTAAGGTCAGCCATAACCCTCTCATGGTACTTACGCTCAACGCTGAGAAAACATTTGAAAGGGTAGACTGTCAATACTTAAAGCTCACCCTAGAAACATTTGGCTGTGGTGGCAACTTCATGAAAGCAATAGACGCTCTATTTAAAGACCCCCCAAGCCAGAATATGTAGCAGGGGGTACATGTCAGACTTGGTGCAAGTTAAAAACGGCACTACATAGGGATGCTTGTTATTTCCGCTTCTTTTTGGTCTGTGCATTGAGCCACTAGCCAATGCCCTCAGACGTAACACAAACATACCAAGGGAAAAAAGGATCATTATCTTATTTGCCAATGATATCCTCCTTTCTCTAACTAAACCAATTATCTTTCTACCACATTTGGGGACTATCAGGGTTCAAAAGGAACAATTCTGAGTCCGAAGCATTAAGTATAAATATACCACAGCTAGTGACTAAACTAATCTCCCTCAATTTTGATCTCTCCTGGCAAAGACACTCTTTACCATACTTAGGAGTAAAATTGAGGAGTAAAATTTAGCAAAGCGGTAGACCCTTTGTACAAATACAACTATCCCTCATTATTAAGAACCCTGCGGGAGGATCTAATCAAGTGGGCTATGTACCCAATCTCTTGGATAGGCAGGATGCACTCGGTTAAAATTAACTTGCTTCCTAGACTGCTATATTTGTATCATTCTCTCCCAATCCCAATCAATTCAAAGAACTGGAAAATCTCCAGAAGAGAATATCAGTCTTTATCTCGGAAAATAAAAAACCTTGAATTAAAAGGACCACTCTATACAGGCATACCCCGGTTTAAGGACACTCACTTTAAATACACTCGCGAGTAGGGACATATTTTCAATAGCACCATACCTCTATGTCCATATGCTCGCTTCGTGAGTACGGACATTTATTCTGCCCTACAGACCACCATAGTAGTGACGCGCTGATTCCCCTCGCTCAATAGGCAAACAGCAGCTTGCGCATGCGCCTGTCAGCATGTTCTGAACAGCAATACCTGCTCCCTACCTGTACGCAGCATCGATAAGTGGGAAAAGGTAGCGCTTCACTGTAATTACATTTTCGCTTTACATACATGCTCTGGACTCATTGCGTACGTTAATGCGGGGTATGCCTGTATAGATCAATATCTGCTGGAGGACTGGCACTACCAAACCTTCTAGCTTATGATAGGGGTGCCAGAATTAGCCAACTCACTCTATGGCATTTATCTGACAAAAAATACAGATGGGTAGAAATAAAAGTCAAGGAGGTAAAACCCCAGACCATGAAATGCTTATTCTGGTTACTCCCTGAACACAGACTACCAATTATCAAAGTACACCCTATATTGACATAGTCTCTGGGATACACTCAAATGTAAATAGAAGTTGACCACAAAGGAAACAAATATGAACTCCTGTGACAGTCATGGACTCTGTATGTTAGCAAGTTGCATTATGCAGGCTTTTCCAGGGTTCTGGATGTTAATTTCTCTGGAGAGGCAGTCTGCAGGTCCACCCAATTCAGAGTGAACTCCTGATTGCTCTAAGGTCTGCTGTACGCAGGGCCTCCTGGGACCGCCTGGGACCCACACAGCCTGCTGAAGTAGCAGAGCTGCCTTTTCTGCATGGTGTCAGTTCCAGAGGAATTTCCTGGAGACCCCTGGGATGGATTCCCAGCACCACATTTAAGGACTTTTGTATTGTGGTTTCCTGATATTTAAGGTATAATGTTTAGACTGTAACTAGCCTAGCTAGCCAGTCAATTAGGTAGATTCTGGTACTGTATGTCTCGTAAGCCACCCTAATGTGGAATAGGCTTTTGCTTTATAATTTGATTTCGCCTGAAAGGGACAGTGTGCCTATATTATCTGATGTTGACGTGAAGAAATAAACCAACCAAAAGTTTTTTAAAACCTAAAATGCTCTGTGTGGACTCTTTCTGACCCTACTGCCATACCCTCTTATCCAAGCACCCAGCCTTTAAACCAGGAATGACAGACCTCGTGGTGGAAAGAAAGGAGGCTCGCAAGAATAGGAGACCTACATGTACATTTGCAGAAAACATATAGCACCTAGAAGAGATACTTTCAACTAAAGCACGTTGCCCCCTCCTACTTCTTGGGCTCCTCCAAACACATACTTTGCAATCATATGTAATTCTGACCCATATGTGAAAGGTATGATCTCAACCCTATACCAAACTTTTCTATTAACAGAGCTAGACAACAAACTGTTCTATATAAGACAGTGAGAGGAGTTGCTGGGAGAGTCTCTGGAGAGGGAGAACTGGGAAGAAATATGGGAATCCATCCAAATGGTCTCTTTGCGCTAGGAAAATAGCTATAAGGTTCTCTTTCACTGGTATCTTACCCCGGCAAAGCTAAACAAGATGTACCAGACCTCCTCCCCGCTGTATTTCAGAAAGTGTGGAGAGGTGGGGGGCATGTTGCACACACGGTGGGAATGCGAGAAGATTTAAAAAAAAAAATCTATGGACCCAAATCTATACCATCATAAACAGAATTTTAGGACCGAGTCTAGCCCCGGACCTCTGGGAAGCACTGCTGAATAGACCAATCCTGGGAATTTCTAAATGCCAAGGAAAAAATGAAAAAATCACTTGTGAGCAGATTCACATCTCAGACATATCTGCAACCCTGTTTTTCACCGTTATCTCATAGCATACAATGCTTCCACTGCAGAATGTTGTGAAAATTGTAGTATATAACAGGTTATGTGACTTTTATTACTTGATGAACTGTTTGCAATATTTTCTGTGAAAAAGGTGCACATTTCATCTGGCTTCAGAACTTCACAGAAATTGTGCACATCTCTAATGAGAACTCAGTTGCTGTGATATAAGAATGCATTTACTGAAGTTAATGATGCACCTGCTGGAAGGAGATGTCGGGTTTATCCACTCAATGCATCAACATTGATCTGAGAAGATACTGCATCTCACCAGTGCCAGAGCAAAGCAGAGGTCAGTGGGGAAAGGTAAACTATTTATGCATAATATCTACCATCACATGAAACATTTTCCAAGGGGAAACTGCAACAAGCACCCTCAAGCAGAACTGAAAAACCAGGACCAGATGATTCTGACCCTAGTAATCTGGAAGTCGATGGTTACCTCATCCACTCCAACTTTCAGGTAGTATAAATGGAAGAAAATGAATAAAACACAATATATTACAATTTCTGATTGGAAGAGAAGTAGGTTTCTATAGATACTTTAATTTAAAAAAAGAAAGATAATGCATGGTTGTTTTCTACTTCTGACTAATAAAGTATTAAGTTCATCATGAAATGGCATAAACCCATAATTGGTTTTATGGCTTATTTGCTGCAAACAGTCTATTAAGACAAAGATAGAAAGGCGCCCAAGGAGATTTTTGCATAG
This sequence comes from Ascaphus truei, assembly GCF_040206685.1. Taxonomy (NCBI): domain Eukaryota; kingdom Metazoa; phylum Chordata; class Amphibia; order Anura; family Ascaphidae; genus Ascaphus; species Ascaphus truei. The sequence continues at coordinate 27,424,516 of NC_134492.1, forward strand.
ATTGGTAGCTCCATTAAAGGAGCCAAATAAGACATTAAGAAAGTTACCAGTGAACGCCTGCGAGATTCATTCTAGCAAAACAAAATAAATGACTCTTGGGAAGCTAAAAAAAATTATTTTGCTTTGGTTGAGTGAGCTGCGATTTGTATTTTCCTGTCAATCATCACATGTTTATATCTAAAGGGTTGTGTCCAAGTGTTAAAATGTAATGCGTAATTTCAAACTTGTGGCATGAGCAGATAGTGACAATCACATGACCCTGGAGACAAAATAACTGTGGTACTTTGTGTCACATACTATGTGAAGAATACGTTGTTAGTTCAACGTGATTTTAACCTCCATTGGCTTGGCCCTAAAAACAATAAAATCTGGACTCAATTCAAGTCATTAAATTCAACCCAACTAATTCCCCAACCCACACGGGCAAACCTAAAAGCTGGCAGCCATTCCTAGCTAGATTAGATCCTATCTTATTGTCCCAACAGAATCCAAACCTCTGCCCTAAAGCTCTCTACTCTCTAGAACATTTAGAAACTTTAACTGACAATGATTTCTGTCTGATCTTACCAACTGCAATATTTTCTAGCCTTCTAGCCATCAACAACTATCTAATATCAAAAAGGATGGTACTACTCTGACAAAACAGAGTAACATTGCAAACGCATTCAATGAATACTTTGCAGGGTGTGCTACTTTCCTACTATCAAAGTGCAACCCTAACTACATTCATGAAGCCCTACCTGTGAGAGCCCCTATATTTCCACCCCTCCCAACAGTGCTCACAATTTTCAATTTGTCCCAGAATCTGAAGAGGAGATTACACACGTGCTCCTAATATTACAATTAAACAGCCAATGTGGGCCTGAACTAGTGTAATCAACGTTCCAATGAGTCGGTGCCCCAGCCATTGCCAAGCCACTTACCTCCCTAATAAACTCTATTTTGTCTTCAGGCCATATCCCACAGACCTGGAAAACTGCTAGAGTTGTCCCAGTCTGCAAAAGTGGAGACAAACAAATGGTCTCCAACTGCGGACCAACCTCTCTTCTCCCAATACTATCCAAAGTCATGGAAAAATGTGTCCCAATTAACTATTACTGTACCAGGAAAAATTTCCTTAGCCAACTTCAATCTGGCTTTTGCCCAAACCACTCCACAGTAACAACCCTCTTAAAAGTTGGCAGTGAGATTCAGTGTGGAATGGAACTTGGACAACTAACTGGTGCAATATTCCTAGATTTTGCAAAGGCTTTTGATACTGTTGACAATGTTATTGTGTCAAAAAGCTTCAGTGCTCTGGAATAAGGGAACACACCTTATTTCACTCCTATCTAATCGGGTAGACCCCAGTATGTGTCTATCTCGGGCTCTAACTCCAACCCATTGAATATCACCTGTGGGGTCTCCCAAGGCTCTGTTCTGGGGCCTCTACTCTTTTCAATCTTCATTAATTATTCAAGACTGGATTTCCCAAAACAATCTCTTTTTAAACACTGACTAAATTGTAATGATGGTATTTGGGACTAAGGCTATATTTCTAAAGCTACCAATAACAGGGCTTCAGATCAGAACCAACTCTAGCACCTTTCTGGCCCGGTCTTTCTATTACCATAGACTGGAACAACCTACCAAAGACTCTCAAAGCAGCCTCCAGTTTAAGTTCTTTCAAAACTTCAGCTGTCACACATTTTAATCTGGTCTGTAACTGTTAATTGTCTATTAAATATGCCCATAACCTAACTCCATGAAATGTCTGTAAATATAACGTGTAACGATATATTGTTATTATAAGTGCCCAGGACATACTTGAAACTGGGAGGTAACTCTCAATGTATTATTTCATGGTAAAACATTTTATAAATTAAATACTAGACATGTTGGATATTAAAGGGTTACATTTTTTTTGGTGTGATTTTCAAAACATTTTCAGCTAGGATTCTAAATAAAAGTTCCATCTGTTCCACGCTCAGGTGATTTTGCATTTTGCTTGGCCCCCATAATTGCATTGTTTCAATCAGTTACCATCCCCTTTTCCTGTCAGAGACGCAAACAGGAGAATGAGAAGGAGTTGGCGTTTCACTTGGGAAGGGCAGGTCCTGTTGTGACACAACATACGTAGCATTTGCCAAACGTGTTCATGTCATCCCGGGATTCAATTCTGTTCCTGGGTTTCCATGTCTCCATTTTTTCATAGGAATGCAGCACTGTGGGGAATAAAAAAGCTTTATAGAGACATATGTTTACACTCTCACAATGATAAAGGGGCTCCATGTTCTTAATACTGCTGAATAGTATGAAACATTGAGCAATACAGCAAGTTTCCTAACTTTTTTCAGTCAGAATCAGCCACCAAGAAGGAACCCGGTAAACATATTACTGCCATTGCACTGGTACTAACATACATGCCAACTAACTCCAGGTCAGCATCGGGATCCAGTCTTGATTTTGTATTTCCACTTACTGATTGGTTTATTAGCACCTTTGGTATAATAGCGTAAGATGTGATAATAAAAAAACCTGGCCTGGGTCATCATTGTATAGTATGTCTTTATTTATATAGTGCCAAAAGTGTACTCAGCGCTTCACAAAGAATACAGTACAGAGAATTATAATAATACAATAAGTGCAGCAAAATCAGACAATAGGAAAGGAAATCCCTGCACCGAAGAGCTTACAATCTAAGATGTTTGATGGGAGACTTACAGAGACAGCAGGTGAGGGAATAAGTGCTGTGTATGGCAGTGCTTGGCCACAATGGGTGGTAGGAGTGGCCGAGTGTGGGGTAGTAACCATGAGTGCAGGCTGTTGGGATGCTTAACTAGTGGGGTCATTACACTGTGACCCGGAGTGAGTTGCTATGCTGGACTTGGACCTTTACCAAGTTTAGAAATACTGCATAGCCTTTACCGTAATTACGGTCTCATTGGTGATTTTTTACATCTGCGTATAACACGACTCTTGTTATTTGCAGACAGTCAAGAAGTCCCAGGTACAGAGTCAAGCAAAACCGGCAACTGAGCGTGAAAAATAACAACAACTGCGTTTAAACACCCGCACATTTTTAGACTCTTTGCCTAACGTTTAGTATTAGCACGAGAGTTTTATTGTTGGGAGTATTCCATGTAATGTATAAGCCATGATTCTAATGCATGTCATTATAAATAAAATAAAAAAACAATCACAAAACTACTTTTCTAATCTTGACAGTCACTCAATAAAGGAACCTACCCTGTATAATCAGAATTTTATACCACCCGCCTATAATTTATAAAGTGTCTCCAGGCATAAAGGGCCCATAATTTGCTTTTGAGCAATAATTGCATAATTAAAATGTATTTGTGTCTGAGATGCATGTTTTGTAAACCATTCACCTCCTGCATTTTATAATTGAATAGCAATTCTCACTCGTTGGTGGGTGGAAATCTTTCTGTCTTCAAAATGTTCCACTGATCAGGTTTAATATGGGCAAGTCTCGTTAGTAATTAGTCCTCCTGTGAAGAAATGTGGTTGTTTTCCCCAGGGAGTATATTGTTTATGCATAAAGGATATTTAGCAGTAGTAAATATAAGGTGAAAGAGGTAAGATTTTGATAGATTGCAGTTAACCCTCTCAGTGCAGGAAGTTTCTGGAAGGCATCTAGCGGAGTTAAAACCACATGTGCCGAAGAAGTCTACCCGGCATTGCAACATTGTCTTATCAAGTGTATTAACTTGATTTCCTGGGTCTTCATCTTAATTGCTGAACTAGGTGAATATATATATACAGTGGTTGACAAATCACAAAAAAATCTACTCGCCACCTAGTACCAAACGTGTGCTGCTTGGGCCAATATTTACTCGCCCGGGGGTTAAATCCACTCGCCCGGGGCGAGCAAATGTATAGGTTTGTCGAACACTGTATATATATATATATATATATATATATATATATATATATATATGTGTATATATATATATATATATACATTCGTTCATTTATGGCCTTTATTATGGACATTTTCAATTATCACTGTATTGCACAGTTTATGAATGTTTGTCACATCTAAATTGCTACATTCACTAGTTCATTTAAAGTTTTTTATTTTTATGTTTATATTTTTGTTCACATTATAACACCATTGATATTCCTTACGTCACATTTCACTTTTATTCACTAAATATCACTTTTTTAGTCCCTATTGGTATTCATTAACAAGAGCTAACTTATTTTGTTCTTATAGATATATACATACACATTTTAAGTTATGGTGGGTGAAAAAGGCGACAAAAAAAACCTCCACCGTTAGCATATAGCCAATAAAGAATATCACTTGTGAGCACATTCACATATCTTAGACAGGTCTGCAACCCAGCCTTTCACTATTATCACTTAGCACAAGGGAGCGCAATCTTTTTCCCCTGCGCCCACCTGCCGGCTGTCCTGCTTTCCGCGCGCCCCCCTCCCTCCCTCCTCCTTACCGTGTTTCCTGATATCTGGGCGTCACGGCACAAGACCCCGCAGCATCATTTGACGCTGCGTTGCCATGGTGATGCATCTCCGGATGCCGGCTGAACCACGGTAAATAAGGTTTATGAGGCCTTTGCCGCTTCCCCAGCACTTCATTTATGTGCCTTCGGGAAGCGCTCGTGGCCTCTGTAAACACCGCGCCCCCTGCAGTTAATCTGCAGCAAGGGATTCTGGGACATGACATACAAATGAGCACACAATGTGTAACCTTTTGCCTGAAATCCATTTTTACATGGAACCCTTATAAGCAGATGCTCTGCTGTTCATACAGTTTTTAAACACAGCATGGGATTAGATGCAAAGCCAGTCAAACCACTCACAGACACCTTTAAAAAAAATGTATTCCCTCCCCTGTGAACTCAAGTCGCTTCAGCGGCTTTGGTGCTCTTGCTTGAGACTGTCCTCCTGAAGTCAAACAAGTCCTGTTATTGCTCCAAAGGATCTTCAGCCTGATGGCCAGGAAGTTCTGAGGGTTTCTTGACGACATTCTCTTCTTCTTTTCTTTGGCCAGAAGGCCCGCAAGAAAGTCCAAGTCTTTGGTTTTCGTCCGGAGCCTACTCACCCAGGTCGTTTTCTCTCCGAAGAGAGATGGTGACTAACCGTGCATCACTGCATCTCCTCCACACACACAAACGCAAAGTGCTATGTGTAAAGTGGGTGCTACAGCGACCATAGCAGGACACTGAGTGCTGCATATCTGTGCCGGAGCACCCCAGCTCTTATGGGCCGGGCGGGTTAAAAAATGTCGTCCCCCTTAGCTAGAAGACACAGAAACAACATGAATGAGGGAAGTAAATCTGTAGAATCCAAGGTCTGATGCTGGGAACTGTTCAACGCACCAGTGTGTCACTGCAGAAGGGCATAACCTTGCCCACAGTGAGCTTCACACAGACTGTTCTCTACTAAGAACCCCCCTCCCCCCTCGGAATTTCTCCTGCCAGGGTGCATGGACCCAAGAAATCTTGGGCTCATCCCACCTCTCAACCAGGCCAGAGGACCAAATGTGTGCCACTATCCATCCTACTCCTGCCATAGGTAGGATAGTCACTACACTTTACCTTAGCCAAAAAGCCAAGAGACCACTCAGCTGTTTTGACCTTTATGGGTCTCATCAGTGTGAGGTTGGTTGTACTGGCTTTGCAATTTTCAAGGCTGGGTAGGTTTACCATATACATTTTAAGTTATGGTGGGTGAAAAAGACGACAAAAAACCTCCACCGTTAGCATGTAGCCAATAAATAATATCACTTGTGAGCACATTCACATGTCTTAGACAAGTCTGCAACTCTGCCTTTCACCATTATCACCTAGCATACAGTGCTTTCACTCCAGCAAGGGATTCTGGGAAATGACATGCAAATGGCCACATATCGTTGTCACCTTTTGCCTGAAATCCATTTTTATATTGAACCATTTCACATTATTATATATAATACAACTAATGTTTACTATAAATAGGTGTGCCTTCAAACAATGAAATAACAAACAGCACAATTGTAGAATTGTTATCATGAGAAATCCTGTCTATTTTACACAACATGCTTAGTTGTAATTTTGAATCCACACATTTCGTTTTTATCAAGTTTGACAGCACCACCGCACCTCTGCATCATTTGACCGCACCTGGAGCAGTCACATGAGCCAACTGGTGCCCGGATGGCGTCAATGGAAGTGGAAGGGGCCTCAATTGTTGGATTGCCCTGGAAGCTCTGTCAGATCTGCCACTAGAAAACCTTGCCTTACCTGGCTGGCAGGTGATTAGGCGAAGGTTGCTGATCCTTTTCAATACACCTTTGTATTTTGCTCTACAGTATTTGCGGTTTTCCTGCCAAATATTTTTTTATTGTGTAATATTGGCTCAGCGCAGAAAAAAAAAGACAAGATTGGATGGATTGACCCTTTCTGGTCACAGCTGTCAGAGAGGCAAGCAGCATATTCACAATCTACTGTAATCTACTGAATTACTGATGTATATAGTCCTGCATGTAGCATAACATTAAGACATGATGAAGATATTGTTCTCTTCCTGTTTTAGTGCATGAGCAATGACAAACTCCTGTGTGCCAAACGCACACAACATATGCCTGACTTCATATTCTTAATCACATCACTGAGCTATCTGCTAATGTAATTCAATAACAGATTATGAGGCCAGGCTAATAAGATTATTTTTTTGAATTCACATGCATTAGGTAAAAAACAGAAAAATCGCTTGAAATTAGCTGCGGTTCACAAGGATTTCTGAGGTTTGCGAAGCGCTTTTTTTGTGCTAACCGTGAAGCTGGAATTAAAAAATAAATAAACACACATTTTAAATCTTGGTTTGTTGTGTAAAGGGATTCTTATGTATCAATTTCCCATAGTGACACTTGCTGCCGCATTAAAAAAATATTTGAAACCAGTGATTTCAAATATTTTACAGAGGGTTAGTGTGTAATCCCAACACTGACTCATAAGAGCAGAACAATCAATATATTCGAGCAGTCAAAAACAATATGAGGTGCATACACAGAACATGATTTAGGCTTACAGAATACATCTTATTATCATGCAGTACCTATTACACTGGCAATTCTACCATTTAAAAAAACTGAATAGAAAATTAAATGAAAGCAACAAAGAAACCAGAACAATAGTAATATCTCTCCTGGGGACTGCCCCAGGACTGGCAGTGGACACCACCATGAAAATGTTTGAGTCCTCTATTCCTCTCTTAAAGCTGCAGACCAATCAATATCCTACATTTTTTTATTTAAACAAATCAGTTCTGTACTAAGAGAATATACTTGTAGCATTTTTTTTAAAAAACAATTCAATTAAATGTTTAATGTATTATAATTTAACAAGCATTTTTTGTTTCTATAGCAACCATTTAGAAACTTACATCCCCTTCCTCTTCTGAAACAAGCTATGACACACCCCTTTTTGAGCCCTTCTCTCTCTCTAGCAGTGCACCAATTGTATCTAGTGACTGCCCGGTCACATGATCTTCCCCACAGAACTTTGCATCTTTGGTCCTCTTCTGTTGCACTGACAGCCATTTAGTGAACCCCCGAGCCGAATCATCATCAATCGGTCACAGGAGAACAGATTAGTCGGAAATTTGGCTAATTACTTATCATTGTGTGGATTGTATTGATGCACGTATTAAAGGATTTTTTTTTTTAAATACGACAGCTTGAACTGCTGCTTTAAAAAGAAGGTTTAGAAAGAAGCTTTCAGGTACCCTGAAGTGAGTTAAAATTAGTCAAGAACTTTCTCCTGGATGTATGAAGCTTGTTAATATATTGTCCCCACTTAAGTTCTAATTTTTGTATATGTCCAATCGCATCTGCCATTCATTTGTACAATTCTGCCTGTAAGCAAAATAGTTGGAAGAGTCCTCTTCTATAGCCCAAGAATCAGAAGATTATTTTTGAGCAACTTAAGTGACTTCAAATAATGTATTCTTTTATTATAAAAGCATAAAACATCCACGACTGAGACACTGATTGAGCCACCTGTGCTGAAGCAGGGATATCCTGAAAACCTGACCTGTTGGTGGCCCTTGAGGACTAGAGTGGGCCACCCCTAGAACATTTATTTTCCTTTTTTTCACCAGGACTCCGCGTTCTTCCATCCAGGCTGATATTGTAACCCTACGGAATATCACCTACCTACAAATATGTAGTCAGATGTATAGCACAGTTAATATTAGAAGTGACACATTATTTCCTTTGTTTCCCCATACAGCTGAGATCCATTCTGGGTAAAAACAAAAAAACATGTCCCATGTGTATTGGGAATGAGATAGAAAGTGCAGCTATTTATTCTAATTTGTTGGAGAGAAGGCTATTGACTTCCTTGTTACAACACAGATACGCTGTTATTATCATGCACAAGGTACACCGTCAACATTACCCCTGCAGAGCCACCAGTGGAAGATGAGTCCAGGAAAGCGGTTAACTCCATTATAATGATACATTGCGGCTATTGTGATAAAAAGTTCACCAAGTCTACAAATACTGGAGCTAATACACAAAAGTTAGGCAAAATTCTTCTTATGATGCTAGTCAAATATTATTCATCAGTGATGTAATTTTATACATGTGATCTGCACTCAGCGCTGGAGGCTTTTTAATGCTATGCAAATTAAAATGAGGCATGTTTTATGCAGATCTGGGGATCCCCCCGGACCGGCAATTAAAAATTAAGGCATTGTACATGAAGTAAGAGATTTGCCTTGGTTTTTTTTTAGAAGGATATGTTGGTAAAAGCTCATTCTGATCAATCTGTCCAGCTACTGTACAAAAATGGGCAAAATATGGCATTAGATGAATCAAAGAAGATTTTAATAAATAGCCACATCCATGAAAAAGTCTATTTGTGAAAGTCCCCCAGATGCTCAGATTTTCTTTTAAAAGGAATCCACTGAGATCAATGGAATTCTGTCCCTATGATAATTTTGGCGCAGTTTTTCATGCACTGGTATTGACGCAGTTTTGCACACAAGGAGACTTTTAAGAAATAGACTCACGAATTCTTAGCAAAAGAAGGGTAAGTGCAACTTTCAATCCTACATTTTAAATGCTAATAAGCACTTTATATTCTGAAACAAACATTAGAACAGTTGTAGTCATGTACTAAAGGAAGACATGGCGTAAAGGAAAATATGAATTGAAGTTTCCCCATCGTGATGGACTTCCCAAAAGATGCGTTTTGCACATTTGGAGATCTAGATCCAAGGTAACAAATAACAAAAATGTATAAGACCAATGGGATTCCAGTAGTTTGATAACGGGGGTGCCATGGATTTGCCCCGTCTTTTTTAGACAGGAGATATCTGACACCCTTTATTATACCTCAAAATATTAAATGGTCTTAAAAGCAGCACAGGCTTCTCAAGTTGCTTTAATTTGCCCTCAAAATTGAAAAACAATAATAAAAAAAGAAAGAAAGAAAGAAAGAAAAGAAAAGGGGGGGGGGGCTTTCTGTAACTGGAACATTAGTCAATGATCCCCACTGTCAGTGGAAGGAATCCTTTCAGTCTGATGAACCTTTAGTACACTTTGCTAAGTGGGGCTGTGGCTTTAAGAGGCTGAGAAAAGTCTCTTTACAACAGTTCTGTTGCACTTAGCACTGCAGCGAGGCAGATGGTGCAATGTCAAAGGGGAATTGTTATTATTGATCAGCTAAAGCATCCTGAGAGCGGATGGGTGAGGAGTAGTGGAATAGATTCGTTTTCGTGGCTTCCTTGTGTCCTTGGCCTCCACTGATACATTAACCCCTTTGCTACCATAGAGGAGACTAATGCATTGTGCTACAAAGTGTCACAGGCACCGCTGCTCTGTCATCAAAGAGCTTCAACTGGGTAGAATAAATTTAATTACGTTTTACTCCCACAAAGGGAGATAGGTGGTGACCACACGCTACTTCTTTAAATCATTTCCATTTTTAACATGGGCAAAACATTTGCTTTGTAGTTTTTAATAAAATAATTTGGTGCCCCCATCGCTTCCTCTGCCTCTCCCTAGTAACTGTGAAAGAGACAGACTTTCTATTACTGAGAGTCTCACTATCAATGGGAAAGGGTCTAAAAGAGGTGGGCAATTCCAGTCGTCAAAGGGCCACCAACAGGTCAGGTTTTCACGTTATCCTTGCTTCAGCACAGGTGGCTCAATCAGTGACTCAGTCTTTGGCCGAGCCACTAATTGAGCCACCTGTGCTGAAGCAGGGATATCCTGAAAACTTGATCTGTTGGTGGCCCTTGAGGACTGGAGTTCCCCATCCCTGGTCTAAAAGGTGGTGTTGCAAGGAACATGTCCGCCTCTGCCATTCCCAGACTGGTTCTTTACTAACTGTATAAGTTGAAGCTCCCTCTTCTGAGCCTTTTATTCATAGCGCAGATGGAACAATACAGTATGTATTTATAGGCGATAAGTGAAATCCCATTGGAATTTTGGAGGCTGTATACTGTACCAAGCTCCAGAATGGCACATCTTGATGCGTATTAAACGTTTATTATTGTTTCTCAAATGTAGGAAATGTATTTCATATCTCTCTGATACAGATCTGTTTACAAGAGACATTTATGCCACCTTAGACCTGGTGGGGAAGAAAGATGTAAACCTCAACATATCTCACTATGATATTCCTTCTAGTGCTCCATATAACCTCTCACTATAATTCTTCCTTCATATAACTGCTCCCTATAACTCCCCCTATTGCTCCATATAACTGTTCCCTAAATTCCTCCTATTACACCATATAATAGCTCCCAATAACTCCTCCTTTTACCCCATGTAACTGCTCCTTATAACATCCTATTACCCATATAACTGCTCCTTATAACTCCTCCTATTCCTCCATATAACTGCTCCCTATAACTCCATAACTCCTCCTTTTACACCTTATAACCACTCCCTATAACCCCTCCTTTTGCTCCATATAACCGCTCCCTATAACTCCTCCTTTTACGCCTTATAACTCCTCCTTTTGCTCCATATAACCACTCCCTATAATTCTTCCGGTTGCTTCACATACCACTCCTCAAAGTGTTTACCAATGTGATCAGAATAAGATCACATTACCTGGGTATTTCCGTGCTGGGAGAGCTGCGCCTTGCCTTTTAGTATTAAATAATCCCTGTGTTTTTATTTTCATACATCGCCCCTGTAGTGCTAACTAAACCTGAACAAAACCTGCGCTGCTGCTTTCCAAGCAGCAGCGTTACGCTGGTGATGGCGTCCTCTGCATGTACCCACGAACCCGTGACTTGTTCTATAACCAACTTCGTTTCCTGTAGGAAAACCTGCATGTTTTCCTAAGCACACTTACAGGATTTATCTTTCAATTAACTGTTCCATTAAAGTGAAGTGGTAAAATATATGGTTTCATCTCTGAGCTTTGTTTATTCCCTTTGTGATACAAACTTGGTATTTTTTGAGCATCATTTTGAAGGAGCACTTCAACTGTTTCACTAAACATTGCCGCAGAATGCGTTACAGGCCCCTCTGGCTAAGTCGGGGTTTTATAGTAATATCTGTATATATGTAACATTGCATCTATACAGCACCGATCCATGGGGTAGATCCTCAGGAGTTTGTTAATTTTTTACTAATGAAGATAATTACCTAAATAGGTAACGTCCGTTATTTTTCATAAGTTTACCGGGCATCCTCAGAGATAATGCTATGCAAAAGATAACGTTCGTCAGCATAAGTACTGTAACAGCGTTATGTTAGCAGCGTTAAGAGTGATTTGTTTTCATTGTGGAGAGACCCAAGACCCCCCAACAGGTCAGGTTTGAAGGATATCCCAGCTTTAGCATGGGGGGCTCAAATGAAGAAGCAGGAACATCATAAGTTTCATAACTTTATTTCATATATCGCTTTTCTCCCAATGGGACATAAGCGCTTCACCATTACAGTATAGCGCGCGGTATGCAGCACATAGGATTATTACAGCCCCTGAACTTACAATCTATGTTTTTGGTTTTTAGGAAGATAAAGTGACTTGTCCAAGGTCACGAGGAGCTGACACCGGGATTTGAACCAGGGTCCCCTGATTCAAACTCAGGACTGGAGTGGGGAACCCCTGAATTAACTAATACACTGCGCGTGCGCATTGGCAAAACTTTAACGTGCATTGCAATTACCGCATGTGTTAAAGACATGTTACGCTTGTGCGTTACCTGAAGCTAATGCAATTATTGTTATGATAGGGATCATTTTGAAAAATCTCAAACTTTTTAACTTTTTTCATTATTTATAGTTTCCTTCATTTATTTTCATTGTACATTATTAAAAGTGAATTATTAATTATTATTGTAGCGGTTCATCAAGAGTGCTTATAACAGGGATTCTTTTGTATCCCAGTTTTTTTTATATGGACAAACATTATTGTACATACATACATACATTAAAGATTATAAACCACATTAGGTCACACAAGCATATCCTACACTCACTTTAATCACTAAAAACCATACTATAGTTTATGATGTGTTTCAGACATTTATACGATCCATAATATATATTTTTGTCTGACACAACTTTGTTTAAAGAGAAGGTTAAGTCCTATGCTCAGTACAGTCAGGTCCGGACCCAGACAGTACCGTGCCCTGGGCAAGCTAAAAATGTGCCGCCCCTCCTCCTGCCATGACAACATAATATCACACGATGACCTGTTAACATGGAAACACGTTGCCACGTGACATTGGGACGCTCTGACCCCAGCGCCATCTTTAAATGTCTAAGTCCTGCGCAGCCTCGTCACTATCAAGGGACCTTTAAAAATGGTGTGTTGGAGCAGCGGGTGCGGGCACTCCGTCAGTGTCCCACGTGGCCATGCGCCCTTATTGCTGATGCCATTCCGAGTCCAGGACGTGCCCGCCACTTTGAAGCTCCATCTTTAAATGTCCTTTGACATTGATGAGGTTGAGCAGGACTTGGACATTTAAAGATGGCGTCGGGTTGGGAGCGCACTGTTCCCCTTTTCTGTTGGCACCCCGGGCAGGTGCCCAGCCAGCCTGTCCCTTAATCCGGCCCTGAGTACATTGCTTGTAGGCTATTCGCAGAAATAACCCTATGATAATCATGGATCGGGATGTGAGTAACGGCAGGTTTTGATGTGACCTAATTATCGTAACGTTATTTCCTTGCGCTAGCATGGATGGATGTTTGAGGATATGCAATGTTAGGTTAACAGCTCCCTAGGTTACGATTTGCTTGCGCGTAAGCCAGATGCCCATTAACATTTACGAACGCGATATTTTTCACGTTAACGCGCGGCATCGTAATGCAAAACACCTTTGTGGACTTGTGTTACGGGTATCGATACTCTAAGTGGTGGAAACATAGCGATAAAACATTTAACGGACTGCTGACTCATCTATGTGAGCAGCAAAGGCAGGGAGCTCCAGTACAACAGCTTCATCACACCACAATGTACACGCTAATAAAATTAATCCCTGCTCCGAAGAGCTTACAATCTAAGAGCTGTATTGGGAAACTTCCTGCGACATTGTGTTTTTTTTTTGTAGGCTAGCTAAAGGGCCACAATGGCTATGGTGTAAATGGGGCGTGAGGCGGGTGTAGCAGGACTTGATGTCTCCGGCAGTGGGGCAAGTTGCGAGACTACGGCTGCCCCAGTGCGGGAGGAAGCATGGACTCCCCTCCACAGCGATGTTGTGGCAGCACTGTCTCCTGAGCTGCAACATTTTGCTTTTTCAGCTGCAGCTCTGGAGTCCTGCTTCGTCTGGCTGCTGTACAGATGTTTGCAGGACTCCGGAGCCGCAGCTGAAAAAGCAAAGAAGGCCAGGCTATTAATACACCTGTTTCAGCACATCCCACCAACAAACTCCAGGTCTTCTTCTGCTCAAGGTTATTTGCATCTGTGCGCACCGAGCACCTGGTGGTGACGCTTTGAATTGTTACTTTGAAAGAATACTTTTAATACCAGCCATGTTTGTGGCAGTGTAGCCTTGCAAGAGAGCAGTCCGTGCTGCTGGTTCCATCCCTACTCTGTGTGTGTCTGATCAGGGAGAAAATCGAGTGCACTGAATAGATGCTCTAATGTGTGAACTCTAGGGAAACCTCGTATTGACTATCTCGGAAAGAAACAGTCGGGCAGACCCTTTTGCAGACGGAGCTTAGCAAAGGCTCCTTTTTGTTTCTCTCTGGCAAGATGTTTGAAATCACCAGGACCCTTAATGCTGCTTTATTAAATAACGAGGTAACATTTTACTTTTTACGCGAGCCTAACATTTTTGCTGCTGTTCAATTTACTGTCGTATTGAAGAATCCTTTTCATATTTTTCCCACGGAAGACCAAATAACCTGGTATTTATATTTAAATTGTTTATTTTCATTTTTCATGCTTTTGGGGAAAATCAAGATATATATATATATTTTTTTTGCTTTCATGCGCTTTTAACCCTTTCGATGCCAGAGGGGCCAGCAACGTATTCTGTAATTGCCCCCTCTGGCAACAAAGGGATTGATGAGTGTTTCAACCAACTGCTGTTGCCTATGATGGTACCGAGTAAGGCTTGCAAGCTGCCAAAAGTAGGTAGTTATTAATGCTGAATTGGCTTGTGATGTAGCCCGTCTGGACTATAAGTGAGCGATGCTGCCGACTGCTTTTGATGTTAACATACCCTTAACCTTTGGGAAGGATGTGTGCTGGAGGAAGGTTGTGTGATACTTTTTAACCCCATCCCTTTTACATGCATCTGCCGCTAGTGGGTTGCAAGGTTGCTCATTTAGGGTAAGCAAATCTAATCACCCCTCTTGTTTCATTTTGGCTGCTTGGCTTTGGACACGTTCTGTCTCCTTTTGTGTTTCCTGTACAGTATGTGTATTGTATAGTGCATTGTTTTCTTAACACGGGGGGTCCTGGCAAGCTTGGGAAGGTTCATGTTTTCCACATCTCACCCTCTCTGGTGTAGATTACAGTGTAGAACAGGGGCGCCGCTCAACTCCAGTCAAAGGCTGAGCCACTGATTGAGCCACCTGGGCGGTAGCAGGGACCGATTGAGCCACCTGTGCTGTAGCAGGGACTGATTGAGTCACCTGTGCTGAAGCAGGGACTGATTGGGCCACCTGTGCTGAAGCTGGGATATCCTTAAAACCTGACCTGTTGTGGGGGGATCTTGAGGACTGGAGTTGAACACGCCTGGTGTAGAAAATGCAGCACTAAGCTTGATGTTATCTTCAGCGATGGGCACTCTACTTATCATTTTGCAACTACTGTGTCATTTAATAATATGCAAGTTTAGGAAAAGTTAGGAAATGTGCATTATTTGTATGAGCTGTGCAGTAGACTAGTAAAGGTGTGCCAGATGTGAGGTGCAGTGTAAGTTGCTTTTGCAGACAAAGCAGAAATATCTCATTGATTCACAGCGATTTCTGGTTTTGCACACCTGGTTTTTGAACATTTATTCGTAGTGGTTGAGAAAGTTCTGAATTGCAGAGAAACTGGAAGCATGTGATGTTACTGGCTCCCATTCTCCTCCAGTGTTAACACAGGCAGCAAAAGACACCTTCTCTGGTTGTGTAATAACACTGAAAAACAATACTACTCCTCCATTTGCAGCTAACCACCTACTGCTGGAGGGGGCTTCAAGAATTTCAGGGCCCCTCCTGTAACCAAAATGGTGAAAAGAACCAGTAAAAACACTGGCAAGAAATGTTTCAGCTTCACAAAGGACACTACGCTTCCATATACATTAACTTCCAATTAGTACTAGGAATGTTTCACAAGTATCAATACAGCTTTGCAGCACATATTTATAAATACATACGGGTTACATGCAGATTTTACATGGCAAAATATATCAATGTTATATATATATTCAAACAGATGTATGTGTGGGTATGTGTATACATACAAGACAAAGGCTGTTAAAGTTAATGGATGAGTAAAAATGTAATTGTTTGTTATCTGCCAATAAATTACGTGTGCATTACATACAAATTGATATTACTGTATATGGTGTTTCTTGTAGTTTTAGGTGTTTTTTATCCTCAGCTGCATGTCACTGGAATGTTCAGAGGCTGACTGTGTGTCTTCTGGTGTTATATTGGTCAAATCTCAGAGTTTTTTGCCATTAAGAGCAGATTCAGCAGAAATGATAGATTTTGCAAATGTATATGTGTTGATGATGTACTAAATAAGTAAATAAAATGTAGACATGCAGTAGGACAAAATATCTGTTGCAGAAAGAAGCTATCCCGATTAATATACAATAAACACACGCAATAGTTGTGATAGCATGTACATATATATTATATATCACATTGCATTGCAGGTCGCCCAAGTGGTTAATTAGTAGCTTTAGACTGGACACACAGCGCCACCACTGTATGTACAGATATGATACAGGCACCTAACCCCACAACATCCCACGATATACCCAGTTTCCTTTTCTTAAAGGCCACCTGAGGCCCCCTGAAAATGAATATACCGTAAAATGAAGCAATTCTGAGTATGACTGTGCACTCATTCTCCTCAGAAAACTGACACCGAATAATATTTTCTGAAGATCTCCAAAAATGTTGACATTGATCCCCACTGTTCCCACACTAAATCCTTCTGCTCGAGCCGCAGAGTCCCATGGTGTATATTAATTGGACATTCTTTTTAATCTATGAAGGAGGGAAGAAGTACTGTATATGAAGATACTCATCACCATTATATAAAGCACCATGTTTGTTGTTGGTGGGAGGGCAACATTCCCCCCCCCTCCCTCTCCAAATTATCAATGCCCGTGTAAGTTTCTCATACACCATCCACATAACTCTTTCCACATTGACTGGGAATGATCTTCAGAAGGAGCTTTGTTCTAATGATGACTGGGAAGTGTATCTGTCCTGAGCCCCCCTTCCCCCCTCCCCACTCCTCTCCTCACTCCCCAGTGATGCTTTGGTGCTGGAGTACAATACACTGCTACTTTATTATTGGAATGCATTAAACAGTCTTCTTCCTATCACATCTGGCTCACCCATTCTGTTGAGGCAGTTTGTCCTCCTCAGCATTTCTGCAGAACGCCGGTTGAAGTAGCAGCTCAATCGGGACAGAGAATCCCTTATACTGCAGATGTTTTTGCACATTACACTGCTCCTGTTACATCTCTGAGCCCGCAGGCAAGTTATTAAATATAAATGTGTCCAGAAATCAAAGTCATGGAATGAAAGCAGGGGAAAAGGTACTCAACATCTTAACCCTTTGCGGCCAGATGCACGGCAAGGGGTTACATCGACCTTGAAAAAGAAAAGAGGTTTCCCAGAAAATCGCCAGGAGTTTCCAACTGATAACCAGATTGACTGCAACACATCGCAATCCAAGTTGCTTTTAATGATTGCTTTTTATTGCATACTTTCCCTATATAATCATTTCACTCACATTCAATCCTCTAGCAACACAGCCTCTTGTTTATGTACAGGAGCAAACTGCTGCATTTTATTTTTACCTATCAAATACAGGCAGCTCAGAACAGAAAGGCCGGGGTCACCATAGACAGCAAAACAGTGTTTATTATCAGGAGACATAGAACATCTGCTTCTTCAAACCAAATCTCTTTTTATTCATCTTTACAGTTTCAACCGCAGTTATTTGGTCCTAAAGGAAGTGGTCCTACTCGTTACCTCACCGTCAAATCGCCCCACATCATTTTTTTTTTAATCCCTGCTATTGTCCAGAATAAACTGTTGAAATGTTATTTTTTTCTGCAGCCCCCTACGGCAGTGATGTAGTTAAGGAAATAAGGCTCCCTCTATAAAATCCGTTCCCCAGCATGTTGTTTCTAAACTCCCGTCGTTCAGAGTTAGACTTTGGGCCTACATTTGGAAACCATATATTGAATGAACATCTCCATCAAATCGCCACGCAGCGCAATGCTGTCAGCATAGACACGGGCAAAAAAATAGATTAAAATGGTAGTATGAGTGCCGCTTAAGTTCAGGTCATCAGTATGGCTAGGATCCAAGCCGGTCTTTCTTCAGACAGTGATACCAAAGTTGCTAACAAAGCAGAAAATGGAAATATATAATGCCACCCAGACCTTCTTTTCCTCCCCTCCCACCCCGGCGGCGGCGGCTGCAGCAGCAAAGAGGTTTATTTTTCCTTTGGTACAACTCCAGTATTGTATGCTAGGTTGTATTAGTACAGTTTGCATGCTGGATGTGACCTGTGAACCGGTTTTCCGCAGATAATTGGAACGTGTGCACATTTCCCCAGCTGGTCCTTAATTACAAGACACAAGGAACATTTCAGCGACAGTCACCAAGTCATTAACCCCCCAGAGTCTGCCAGCCAACATATGTCAAAGCAACGTGGTATAAGCCCCTGTCACAGCAAACAAAGAGTTAATCTCTCCAGTCTGGCAGCAGCCAATTTCAATAGCACCTTGTGTGACACCGCCTTCTTCAGGCCAAACAGCCAATCAGATGCCGGCTTCATCTGACAGATAGTCCCATAAATGCATGCAAGCATCTAGCCAATTTTCAAGCAAGGCTCTATTCAATTTTCCTATCTACACCTTAGTTACGAGAGGCATCAGCACAGTTGTTCTCTCTCTTTTTTTTTTTTTTTTTTTCTTTCTTTTTTTTTTTCCTTTCGTTTTTTTTTATTGACATTTTTCTTTGGTTGTCTTTAATTTTTAAAAAATATATATATATATATTTTTTTTTTTAAGATTTCGTGTTTTTTTTTTTTTTTTTCCTGGAGGTTTGTGGATTCGAAACAAACAGAATATAACAAAAAAAAAAAAACTAAAAACAAAAAAAAAAAAACGCCTCAAAATTTTGGTTGAGTGTTTTTGAGGAGAAAATCCGAAGCCCGGCGAGACTCCATATAATCCTTTAAGAATGGTGATGGTAGGTTATCAAAGCTTGCGTTGAAGTTCCATTCAGTTTTTAAATATCTGTTGTTCCTGTGTCTGCACCTTTTGTTAATACAGTTGTGTTCTGTTGCTTTTGGAATAGAATTGGCTTGTGCAAGGGATTTGTGGTGTGCCAAAATGCTGTATTAGAATGCATTTATTTTTTCAAGGTCATTTCTGTGTCACTCGATAAAATCAGCTCTGTGACCGAAAACTATAGCATGCATATAGTGTGTTCTCTGTTTCTCTGTCTCCGGCTAATCTGCGGTGCTGTGAGGGTTGGTTTGTGCCATTGCATTCCGCACAAAGACTCTCAAAATACCGGGGGGGGAAAAAATGTAGAAAGACCGAACCCTTCTGAAAGGATCTCGCCCGCGCTGCTAATTTCAGTTGCTCTGCGCAGTCGTATGGTAATCTTTCATGAGAGTGATTTATAGGGGTTCGGTAAATGCTGCATATTGTATTTCAGAGAGTTTCCTGCCGTGACCTCATAAAAAGAGGAGGAGGCTCGCGTTTGTTTGAGCGCGCACTGTGTGTGTGTGTCGTTCGTAGCATCGTTTGCAAGCAGTACAGTAAGAAGGAATGTCAGACTTCACATAACGCTCTTTTTGCTTTTGACACTGTGACAAGCTGCAGGGCTCCATCTCTATAGTCACAGATGGAGTGGAACGGCTTGAAGATGGTAAGTGACTTCTAGTGCATTGTACTGTATATATTTTCTTTCTTTTGCAGAATTTCGCCACCTTTTTTTTTTTTTTTTTAATTTCAAACTGCGAGCAATTTTTTATTTTTTTTTAAATTTCAAGTCTGTTTTTTTTTTTGCGTGGATACTCATGCACTCGCACGCCGAAACGCCTCACTGCCGCTTCCGAGGTGTGTTTCAGCCAATCTAGGAGGGTACCTTGACGACTATGCTGTCAATGCATGTCCATCAGGGCATTACTTGATGTTGTGTAATCTTCATTTGAATTACATGTGTCTTAAGACGTATCCGTTTTTTTTCCCAGACTGCTGCTGAAACCTTTGTGCCTTAGAGCCAAAAACGTCTGCCGCAGAAAGCACATATGTTAAATAAGTACAGCTGTCCTTTTTTCTCTTTCTCCCCAACATACACCATGAAACTACTTGACGTTCCTTTTGTGTGGGTTTCTCACAATGGGTGTAAAGTGGCACGCTTGAATCTTGCAACCGTGACAGGCTTGGCATGTCATTGAACACGGCGGGGACACGGAATAATATACCCCCCCCCCCACCACCACCACCACCACCCCCACCCCACCATTCCTACCCCTTAAACCTGTGAGAGACTTTCACCACAAAACACTTTCTCGTTTCTGGAAAACGAGGCTCCCTGCTCCCCATCCAGCCCTCCACCCCCTCCCCCCCCCCCTTTTTTTCTTAAGGAATCGTCTTTGTCTCTCTGCTTGTTTTGATGGGTGTAAAACAAACAAGATTAGACGAGCAACCGAACTGAAAGCTATAGCTGCAAGGGAAAGCTACTGAAAGGTTGCCCGGGAAACAACCAGAGCGGGAGCAGAGATAGGGGAGCAGGTGGCAATCATTTGGGAATATTGCAAGCGGCGTCAAAAAAAGACTGGGGCTACCTCTATTATCTCCTCTCTTCTTTGTGGTAGTCACAACTTTAATTATTCTTTACAGATAGGTGCTAATTACATCTCTGGCACAGATGTACAGTGATTCACAGAACACTATTTTTAAGCATCTGTCCCTTAGTTTAAAAAAAAAAAAAAAAGGGTGTATCTTTTTTTTCTTTCTTTCGCTTTAACCCTACACAACAACTGTCCATTGACAGAATAGAGACATTGTAAGTATTATTACTTTACCCCCCCCCCCCCCAAAAAAATTTTTTTGTGGGGCGAAACACTGGAAATTACAATATTATGTGATTTGGTATTTTGCGATAGGTAGACTTTTATGGGCCAAATCATCACCATCGGCAGTTGATTTTAATGTAATAACAAAGCAGCCGTACGGAGCATTACAAAATAAATGTAATGAAACATTTCTGTGAATTTTTTCTGCAAATGTTGCTTTTAAGAGGAGTCAAAAATGTGAGTTTAGCTTCAACAATGATTTGGGATATATGGATATTCCCGATAGTTTCTAACCAGATAGTTCAGCTGAACGTTTCAATGAAATTGTCACGTTATTTAATCAGGCTTTTCACAACGAACATTTATTATCAAAATTCAACTTTTTTTTCCTCTTTTTTTTTGCCTGACAGTTTGGGGTTTTGAAATGACACTCTAAATCCCAATGAATCCTATCTGTCTTTATGTGGAACTGTCACTTGTCTGCTGTATGAATTTTTGTACAGGGGGATAAATAATAATTGTATTTAATTATGTTGTGGCAGACGTGTTAGAGACAGATTACGCACATGAGATAAAACAACAATACATTTGATCATAACTCATGGTGGGGATTAAAAAAATAATAAACTTTAAAAAATTATTTTCGATATCTTGCCCTTATTTTTATATGTAATAAATAAAGACATGTTCTCGTTTTCTCTAACCATTTGGATTATAATACCTGTTAGTGTTTTGTAGCATCTTGCACATTGACAGTGATAAGAGACTCTGCCCCAATCTGCTCCCTTTGTTAAATGGAGAAATACAGAGAGACATCAGTATAGGGTAACAGTTATCCTATACAGTAATCAAAAGATATATTGCACTTTGCTGCACACAAAACCTCATCCTTTTCATCCTGCCTACTAAATGAATAATGTTATAGAGGATGAAGCTTGTTTTGAAATATGCAGCCAGTTCAAAGAAATGATAATGAATACATTTCTGCTGAATTTCTCCTTTTATTTTAAAATGTATTCTCCTAACACAGACTCTGTCATTTCTGACTTTGTTTCATACCGCAAGACGTATTTGTAAGCATCTCAACATACATATCGCTCTGAAATTTCTAGTGTACAAACTTTATGAATGATTGAAAATGCTAAATTCCTGGCTTATGGAAATGTCAATCCCCGAAAGTGTGTTAAAGGGACAAATTGTGATGAAAAAAGTAAAAAAAAAAAAAAAAAAAACAGCCAGATATGTTGATGCAATGTTGAACCATTTAATTTAGCAAGAATTCTGTGGAATATATACAGCTGATATTTGGGCATTGTTTATTTTTTTTAATTAGGAGATTTATTGCATTTTAACACAAAATTCACAATTGTATAGTATTTCGTTTCCATTTCCTCCTGCCTCAGTCAACACTTCCTGTTCGGCTTTTATAACCACACTGGTCCTTGCGAGCCTGACACTAAACTGACAAAATGTACAATTTTTCTGCTACCTCTCTGATACAAATTCCCTCTGCCCAACCCAGGCCGATAGGTGATTAAATCATACAAGTTATCCCCCCCCCCCCAAATGCTTCAATAAGGAATGCTTAACTTCACTACCTTTGGATTGGGTACATTTCTCACCATAGGGATGTCTCTTATTCTCCCTTTGCCCCAAGCATCAAAAATTAGATTATAAACAGGGATTTTGCTCCCTGATAGAAGCTTTCATGTTTTGGAGAGTAGATTTGTAACCATGTTTCATTGTCTTGACAAAGGACGCTCAATGACAGCCTCTGAAGCGTCTACAGCAGTGTATTTGAGATTACAGGAGGAGAAAGTTGTTAAAAAGGGCACATTATGCAGTGTACTGGAGCACAGGCAGACGAGGCCGATGTCATTGTCTTGGTGTATTGTGATTTGCTCGCAATATACTGTGCAAGTATTACTACGGCGCCCTGGGGGAACAGCTGTAAAACGGGGAGATATATTGTGATAGACGATGCAGGTTTTACAGCTGAAGCCCATGGTAGATTTGAGTTGACTCTGAGATTGTTGTGATACATCATTACCATATCATTGCATGGAAATCACAGAGGTTGTGATATATTGTACAAGCATTGCCGCCGAGATCTATGAAAAATGTGAAAGATATTGTGATATACTGTCGTCTTCCATTGAAACCTTTAGTATATATGTGCACTGTGTATAGATTACTTTGTGTCTCACAGACACTTATAGAGCAATGTTCCATGTACTGTATCCTTCCTGAGGCTGATTAACTACTGGTAAAACTGTAATAGTGCTGTGCACGAGTTGGGTTAGTGTTAGAAAAGCATTCCTGTGTGGGCCCAGATGGACCCTGACCGTTGATATCAGCTGTGTGCCCCGGATGTAGATGTCCTGGTTCCAAGGATGGAATCTGCTCTTTTTTTGTGAAATTAAATCCAATTCCTCTCTGTTTCTTTGTTTCCGAAGAGCTCTGAGTCTTTCAGCAGCCGTTAATTTACATAGTTACCCCCCCATTCCTCCTTTATCTCTTTGTTCATCAAATGCAGGGAGTATCAGCCCCATGATCTTTACATGTCCTGCGTACAACCCATGGTCCGTTTTCCTTGTGACTCGTGGATTGCCATCTTCAGAAGGTGTCCTCTTGAGGCTGCAGGCACACTGTGTGTTTTAGCCAGCTAGGCACATAGAGAAATTACATATAGGGAATTACAGGGCACAGCCCGAAACCTGTCTTTGAATCTGTGGACATCTGCCAAACTGTTCCCTTGCAGGACGTGTACGCTTAAGCATTTGTTTGTCTATGGGATAGCTGTGTATATACGACAGTGGGATGGGTACTGCAATGCAGTATTTTTTCAATGTCATTAGGATGTTTAGGGGTAGGCAGAGTTTGCACCTTACTGGGCGCCATTTCTAAGTGCATGGCAAATTGCCAGTGGCATGTTAGATGGGACGACCAATCCGAAAAGATAAGATGGCTCCGCCCACTTTTATAATGAACCTCAACCATTGACAAGGTTGAATAATTAACCACAAAGGTTGGAAGGGTTAAATGAAGGACCATACCCGGGACTGTTGGGAAGTTCAGCTATTAGTGGTAAAGGTTTTTTTTTTTAGGGTGGGGGATCATTAAAATATCAGTGAGTGAGGTGTGCAAATAGTTGTGCCGTGGATATATAGGGCTCAGCATTATCTCCTGGTTGTTGTTTTTTTACTAACACAAACTCCTTAGAACATGAGATAAAGCTGCTGAATTTTTTTTTCTCAAAGCAATTAACAAATGAATTAAAAATGGCATCGTTATAGGGACGACAATATCTCAACCACTCCGCTTATATCCAAAATATTATATGTGTGTGTGTTCCTCAGTCTAACTAAAGATAATATATAAAGTATTTCTATGCTATAAATCAACGTATCCTACAGAGAACACTGAGACTAATTTACCACCCAGGAAATCACAATATATATATATACTATAGTGACACTGGCGTAGGGGGTGACATTGTAAAGTGTATGATCTTCCTATTGGATAGAAACCATCCCATTGGTTTGAACCTAAATTGATTACATAAAGAGAAAGCTTTCATGTTTAAACTTGTAGTTATTTATTCTGTTAGAACATTAAAGGAGAAATGCTTTTTTTTAAAATAAAGATCCTTTTTTCTTTTTAAACAAGTGCAAGTTTGCTAGTGGTCCTGTGAAGTTTCTAACTGCCCCGAATTAGCCGACTTCAGTCAACGGTTCTGCTATATTTCTCCAGCAGGAAGACTTCCCTTGCTGTAAATATGTTGATGCCAGTGAGATAAAACAGTGCGGCTCTTGTAGGTCAGAGCTCTACATTAAAGATTTAATACATGTTCTGCCACATTGTCCCTATGACAACAAATGTATTAAATTGAGATAAACATGGCATGTTGTATTTTATCAACCTCTCATTACAACCTCAGCTTCCTAGAGCAGATTCTTATAGTAGATGATTTAGGTAATGATTTGGGGGAAACATTCCCCTGTTCCCTAAGGAGAAAAGGATTTACATCCAGTATTACATCCGTTCTTCTTGATGCTTTTGATTTGATGGGACTTTTGTACATGCATTTCTGCATTGACCTATGACGCAGGTGTTTGTCACATTTACAGCAAGTTAAAGGAGTACAGAAAATAAGTGTTCAAAATCAGCCATCTAGGAAACGCAGAAGGACTCGTGTGGAGAGAAGTGATTAGGATGCAAACATTACAGCTTCGTGTCAGTCAATAGCAGAACAAAATCTGCATGAAAATAATAGACTTTGGTGATGTATTGCTTGTCAATGGAGAGAACAAAACTGTGTGCGTATAAGTAATGCATTTTAATTTGTCAGCAGATTTGCTCTTGATTTTCTGGACCTTCCAAACACCCAGAAGCTTAAATATTAACCATCTTAATTCATTATTCTTCTTATATTCACAATCTTAAAGCCCATCATTGCCAAAGGGACCTGCAGGGAGAAGTTGTAGCCTTGAATGAGTTGGCCTTTGTAGAAGAAGACCAGCCTCAAGCATGTGTGTGTGTGGCTCTTTGGAGGTCATCTACACACACTTATTATATATTGACCCCCTGAATAACTAAATTAGCAAGCGACACACGGCTATTCTACCCTGGTTGTGAGAGTCCTTGGTTTCCTGTGCAGATGATAATCTGACCAGTTTGCCCTGAACGTACATACTGTAGAGATCTATGTATCAAAGCCAGTAACTGCGTCTGGTATTTAAATTGACGGCAACAGCAGCATTTTCATGCAGCATCTCCTAGGTCACTGTATCACGTTACTCTGCGGTGTGCTTCTGCCTGCCACTGTCAACAGCAGGAGTTAGAAATGAGTTAGGCAACACACACATGTATTATAAAGGGGGTCAGAAGTAGGGGGGACATTATCTGATTCAAGGAGAGACCGGTTTCTGATAAAGCCCAAGCTATTCTGACCCACAGTCTGGAAGATAAAATAGTACAAGAACAGGAAAGTAGTAGCAAAGGGAAAAGTTACATTGTAAACTAAAAAAAATACACCATTGTCAAATCCTGTGTTAACCCCTTGTTCTGCCATCTGTTTCTGGCCATAGAAGTAGTTAGACACTAAACAGGCGACCGTTGTCCAGCCGTTCCCCCATGATATACACCCAACCTGTAGGACCCCATACAGAGTGGTCCGCACTGAGATCCGAGAGGTGGATCAGGGATGAAGGCTAAGGAAGTGTTTGGAAGCAGCGCAGAATGTGTAATTACATTGGACGGAGGCCCGGTGAGGGTGTGTGAGAAATAAGGTCAGCTAAATGGATGTGCACGCACATTTCCAAACATCTGAAGGCAGCAAAAGGCAGAGGTAATCTGCTTAACCCATTCAGTACCACAAGATGCCTACGTTGCTTTTCTATGAGGGGGTGACTCTTCAGGCTGATGCTTCATTTAAACGTGCTTAACCCCTTCAGTGCTTCATTGCATCTTACGCCCTTATCCTGCTGGTCACATACGTTATTGGGAACATTTTTTGGAGTGCTTTCTACTGTTAAAAAAAAAAAGTGATGTTTGCGTTGAGGTGTCCTGTGCATTCGCACATGTTCTGTATCCTTGGTGCAAAACTGGCATCAAATAGCACCAGATTTATCTGATAAATCTGTTCTCCGTAATTGATCCAGTTTTGCAGCCTGCCGTGCCGGATAAGGCTATGGCCCCAGTGCCTGCGCTGCACGCGCGCCTGCGAGGCTGGTGGCGCATGCAGCCGAATTCCCCGGTCTGCAGAGAGCTGCAGGGGAAAAGACAGGGGTGTGGCCGTGACGTCACCCGGCAGGTTTGCCCTCATTGGCTGAGCCACCGGGGGGCGTGGCCTAGTGCTCCATCACTAGTTCCCCTCACAATTTTCTTGCAGGCTGGAAAAAAACCCTCACAGCAGGCCCGACCCCATTGAGGAGCGGCTCTTGTCCCTGCAGCGTCCGCCACAGCGGGCGCTGCAGTAGCCAGCGGGGACCTGGCCTTAGATACATAAATCCAATATTAATATTTACAGGGTTCCTCAAGCAACACTCGCATCCAAAATTGTTGTGTTTCTTAATCGAACCAGAACTGGATCACCCAGGGGTAATATCCCCCCTCCAACATCTGGGGAACCCCTGTTACCAAAATATTTGTGGGGGCAGGGGGCTTTGTGTTGGCTGTGACCGAAAAAACTACAAACATGGCTGCCAGGACTACACACATGGCTGCCAGGGCTACAAATATGTCTGCTAGGACTACAAACATGGCTGCCAGGGCTACAAATATGTCTGCTAGGACTACAAACATGGCCACGGGGTCAGCAATGTCTTCTGCTGATGACATTGCCGCTTTCTTTTGACCACCGGCCCCACCTTGACACTACAGCCACCTTAAGTCTGCTAGTTTGCCGGTGGACGCCCAGCTCGCCACTCTCGAAATGGGTGGGGAAAGGGGGGGAAGGGGAGGGAAAGGAGGGGGGGGTCCTAGGATGTTGGGAGACCATAGATAAGCTCCTGGGAACCCCCTACTTCCGGTAGGTGCAACTGATGCTTTAAAGATATCTGGCGCAGTGGCTGTTGCTTTTGTGTAAATGTTATCTTTGTTTGAAATGATACATAACAGGTGTTAGGAGGGAGTGGCTCAGTTTGTGTCCATTAATGTTTCTGCATGTTTCTGTTCAGAAATCCAAGGCACTGAGTCTCATCCAGTTTGTTGTTCTGTTGCATTTAGTTGTGCCATCTATTGTTGGGGTCTATAATATGGATTATATTTGAATGCCTCTATATCTTCTCCCTCAGTAATATTTTCTGCCCCTCTCCAGTTTTACCATCACTGGTTTTTTTTTGGTGCTACAGGACAGCGAATTCACTTTCCCATTGTCACAAAGAGTTGACACTGAGCTTCAAACTAGATTCACTCACTTAAAAAGCAATCGTATCACTGGAGTGCTCTGAGCTGCAGGACTTGCTGGGGATCCTGGGCCTATGTGCCACGAAATTCCTTTAAGCTTGAATTAATATTGCACCAGGTTCACACAACAAACAAATGCATTTTTAACTCACAAATGTCACTTTATTCACCAACGTACTATATCTATCTTCAAATAAATGACGGCGAGTATTGTGATCATTGATGTCACAGTTAAAAAATGGAGTTCCAATGAAGTTCAAATCCCACTTGAGGGGTACAGTATGTCACAGGATTTCTTAGAAAACAATTGAACGCGAAAAACACCCACCATCAGCGCACATCCACTTTCACCAAAACCCCAAATTTCATCTGTATTAACCCCTTCTTATTTCTTGTATATCATGCTGTGTCAAAAATCTGCACATCTTTAACTATTTCTAATGATAATCTTGCCCTCCAAGACGACGTGACCCTGGACGAAGCAAGTCCTAACCTCTAATTTAATTAGCATACTGTGACGAACCAATGTAATTAAAACCCTAATTTGTTTGTAAGAAATACATACGTGTAGACTTTTTTTGCAGCATGATATAAATAATAAGTGTTAATGATGATGATATCTTAGGTTATAATTTAAAAGAAAAGTATTGTTTACACCGGGGGGGATCTTAGCATAATACAGTACATGGGGGGGGGGGGGGGGGGGAGAATTAACCCTTAGGATGCCAGAGACTACCAGGTAATTACAAAAACATCCATATCTGCAAATATTATGTTTTATTTAGTTTTCAGGTGTCTGGTGGCCATTTTACGTTTTCGACCTTCAGGTGGGCCTGGTTTCTTTAATCTCCGTTTCTGAGATTTCAGCTCTAATTTGTGAGAAACCGGGTGCCACCCAATCAAAGAGGGGGTCTTCCCCTAGCGAATTTCGTATTTGTGGAGGTTTATATTAATTTATTTTCGTCGTTTATTCCCCCTTATCTAATCCTTTGGGACGGAGCTCTACTGCTGCACGTCCGTCTCCTTTTTGGCGTCATATCTGCAAATATTAAACCCTCAGTTGCCCAAGTGGCCCTCTAGTCATGGGTTGGCAACTTTATACTTTAAAATGTTCTATGTTGGCTAGTCTTATATTGCCGATGTTAGCGGCCATTATAGAAATAGGCAAGATCAGGCCTACATCCAGCCTGGGAGAGGAGTTAAAATGGCGTTATATTGTGGTGGTAGACTGATATCTGATTGAGCAAGGAAAGGGAGAGAGAGGGGAAAATGGTCCTGCTCAGCTGCCAATTTACGGCAAAAGAGTGGTGCTATCTATTTATCTATTTATTTATAAAATGTGTTTCCAGGAAGTAATACGTTGAGAGTTACCACTCGTTTTCAACTATGTCCTGGGCACAGAGTTAAGACAAATAATTATCTGGGATAAGATATATAAGTGTATATAAAAAGAGAAAGATCCATGTGACGCACTCATCTCCATTAAATGTAAAATAACAAAATTGTTGTTTTTTTCTATATATATATATATAGAAAACAAACTCAATTAAAACCTAAAGAATAGCGTTTGCCATGCTATGCTACCAAGTATGTGAAATAGCTGTATAGGGAAAGTTCACTACAATAATAGAAGTACAGGGACCTCTCCCACTGCCATAAATCGTGTGCTTACTGTATAATACACGTAACTATACTAATGTCTAAAAGACATATGTCTGTTGGTGATATGTGGTATTCAATTGCAATATCACCAAAGGGAATATGGAACCAGGGTGAGTGCAGCCGATGCTAATGATTATAACCCCCACTGTACAAATTACACTGGATGGTGAGCTAGAGGGAAATAAATGCACTCTACTATGGTAGACTGATATCGCCAGATATGACAATGTAGTAAATAGCATGTGAATTAGTAATTTGGCATTAATTAGTCCTTTCCAATGTACCATTAAATTTAACTCGTGTCAGTAAAATAGGCGTTGTTTTATGCTATAGCAATTTCCCGGTAAAACTAACACTTATTGATATTCTTTAGCGCATATTTTTATCCTTATCAGAGTTTATTAAATCCAGCCGTGGTATCAATCTGTCTTTAAAACTGAACCATGGGAAGTCTTAAACTGGGGCAGGAACAAGAGATGTACATGGTTTGGGGTGGGGGGTGGGGGGCAGGGCTGAATCTTATGTAGACCCCCAAAGCAGCTACATATTGGTATGTGCCCAGTGCCCCTTCTAGTTTACAACCCCCATCCAATCATGCTCATGGTTCCACCATGATGTTCTGTTTTAAAGTACATGACCTACGTACCAATGTAGATTGGAATTGAAATGAAATAGAAGCAATCAGCCACGTAATACCTTTGCTGCCACGTTCCGACATTGTTTAATAATGTAAGATGTATTTCATAACGCTAACGGTCTCTGAGAAAGGCGACCTATAAATAACTGAAGAAGGAATGCAGAGTGGTTTTTGTTCGAGCTCTTTAGAAAATCACTATAAAGAGGACCAACAAAAAAATAATGTTACATCTGGGTTTCCACAAAACCCAAATCTCTCAGGGTTTCTCACCTTTTACAGTACATGTTTTTAAGCAATCCAAGTTGGAGTGCAGTATCGGTAGTAGTACCTGTGTGTTAGAGTATCAGTACTAACCTGTGTGTTGGAGTATCGGTAGTGCCTGTATGTTGGAGTATTGGTAGTGCCTGTGTGTTGGAGTAGCAGTGCATGTGTATATACTGTATACCCTGTTCACTTATGTAACTGTATTTGTAACCATGTATTATTTGTCATTTTAACTCCTATGCCCAGGACATACTTGAAAATGAGAGGTAACTCTCAATGTATTACTTCCTGGTAAAATATTTTATAAATAAATAAATGTGTGTTGTGGTAACGTTAGTGCCTGTGTATTGGAGTATCGGTAGTGCCTATGTGTTGGAGTAACGGTGCCTGTGTGTTGGAGTAACGGTAGTACCTGTGTGTTGTAGTAACGGTAGTACCTGTGTGTTGGAGTATCGGTAGTGCCTGTGTGTTGGAGTATCGGTAGTGCCTGTGTGTGGGAGTACCGGTCGTGCCTGTGTGTGGGAGTATCGGTAGTGCCTGTGTGTGGGAGTATCGGTAGTACCTGTGTATTGGAGTATCGGTAGTGCCTATGTGTTGGCGAAACGGTGCATGTGTGCTGGAGTAACGGTGCCTGTGTGTTGGAGTATTGGTAGTGCCTGTGTGTTGGAGTATTGGTAGTGCCTGTGTGTTGGAGTATTGGTAGTGCCTGTGTGTTGGAGTATTGGTAGTGCCTGTGTGTTGGAGTATTGGTAGTGCCTTTGTGTTGGAGTATTGGTAGTGCATGTGTGCTGGAGTAACGGTGCCTGTGTGTTGGAGTATTGGTAGTGCCTGTGTGTTGGAGTATTGGTAGTGCCTGTGTGTTGGAGTATTGGTAGTGCCTGTGTGTTGGAGTATTGGTAGTGCCTGTGTGTTGGAGTATTGGTAGTGCCTTTGTGTTGGAGTAACGGTGCCTGTGTGTTAGAGTATTGGTAGTGCCTGTGTGTTGGAGTATTGGTAGTGCCTGTGTGTTGGAGTATTGGTAGTACCTGTGTGTTGGAGTATTGGTAGTGCCTGTGTGTTGGAGTATTGGTAGTACCTGTGTGTTGGAGTATTGGTAGTACCTGTGTGTTGGAGTAACAGTAGTGCCTGTTTGTTTATGTGGCTAACAACCCTCACTGTTTTACTTGAAACAATAATTTTTATTTTTCACAAGATGTGTTTATATCGCTGTTTCTGGTGGGCATACATAAAATGTCTGCTATTCATCTCATGGCAAATAATAATTTACTGAATTAGACCGCAATGTAAAATAGCAATGTAAAGGATATAAAGAATTTGACCATGGAGAATCCTTAGGAGTACTCCGATTTCTAGTCTTTTCTCTACATACATAACCTTCAGTAAGATTCAGTAAGATTTTTGACCCATAGCTCGTCCTGATGGAAATGCGAAGCTGCAGTGTTGGAATTGTGCGTGTGTGTGTGTATATATAAATATATGCTTATCTGCATGTCATTACCCAGAATCCCTGGCTGCAGTGTATGATAACTGTATGAGCACTGTATGATAATCGAGAAGAAATACCGAAACACATTTGAATAATTATTTATTGGTTATATTGTGTGTATATATGTGCAGGTATTTTTGTGTATTTAGAGTACCCGTTTATTGTTTAGAACACACACCATCGGTAGTCACTTTTGCCATATATATTTTTTATTATTCAATATACTACCTTAATATCACAAACACATATGTGCAATCTATAGCGTTACTTTATTGTTTTTGTATATGTATATATGTATGTGTAGATATGTGTGTGTATATATATATATATATATATATATATATATATATATATATATATATATATATATACACCATATTGGCCCAAATATAGTGCTATGTTTTTTCTCCTAAAAATGTCCTTCCGAAAACTGGACTTGTATTATATGCGCAGCACAACGCCTTTTTATTTTTCATGTAGACCACCGTCAAAACGTTAGGGTCGTATTATGTGCGAGGCGTACTATATTCGGGCAATACGGTATATATACCGTATACTAAAACAAAATCTGTGTTAAATAATTTTCAAAACAATAAAATTCCAGTCCAATTGGTTCCTTTCATCACGTGAGAGAAAATAGGGTGTCCTATTATCTTCTGCAAGTGACAATGTCTCAGATTAGCCCACTTCATTTGCAGATATCTTATGCATCGAGCATCCTCTTAGCCCATAAAACGTGCGCTCCATTCACTTTATCAGTTTCAATTTCCTGTTGGAGGTTCAGATGCATTTATGCTATAAGTAATCCTTGGATCCATTCAGTCACTGGCTGCCTTATGCTTCCATAAGTACTCCTTAATTCCCTTTTATTTGTGCAACAATTGTCTGACACCCCATTTTTAACCTACACGGCCCTTTCACGATCCTTTTTATGCTGTCTGCCGGGATGTATGCCTTTCCTTTACTATTACTCCACCGAGACGATTTTCTCAGATTAAATGCCGGCTTAATGTTTTGGGGAGTTTTAAGGCTATGTAGCCTTAATTTTAACGTATTTCTAAACTGTCAGTGCAGAGACTTTTTTTTAAAGATCCCTCCCTCACCCTCATTCATTTAGAAGTATCATTTTTCATTCAAAGAATATCTTTAGATGTAAAAGGAACTGAGGCGGCATATGAAAATTATATGTGTGTTATTAGAACATGTCAAAACACAGAGCCTGAGATAAGATTCTTAGCTGTGATATTGTGTCTAGCGGTGGCTGTGACAAGCACATTCTCTCTCATTTCTCAGAATATTCTGAGTTACATCCAGTTATTCAGAGGCTTACAACTTTGGGAATAAATCTCCGGATCCAGATGAAAGTTGGCAGTTTTGTAAAGATTGCAGATCTGAGTCACCTCCTGGAGCATCCTACCAACTCCTTCTGTAGCTCCAGAAATATCATTATCCTGTAGTAAAACAAAGATTATTATTTTTTTTGATTCTGTGGGAATAAATATCAGAAAAGTTGTTGAAAAGGTTTCTTGCAGACTTTGGCAAATGGCTATACAGTAACTGCATGACCATGTATGCCAGGTGAGGTTTTAAGGATACCCCTGCTTCAGCACAGGCGGTTCAGTCATTATGACTGAGCCACTGATTGAGCCACCTGTGCTGAAGCAGGGACATCCTGAAAACTTGTGCCTTGAGGACTGGAGTTGGCCACCCATGGTTTTAACCACTTCCTTGCCAGAGATGACTAGAATGCTTTTCAGACCCTTCTAGCAGCATGGAGGTTAAAATTAGATTTCTACTGTACTTAGTTAGTTACAAAAACGGGTTGGTCTTGATCTCTTTACAACATCATTTTAACCCCATTACTGCCCAAAGGGGTCTACAATGCAGTGCTTTGCATATTATAGGTGTATTGCGTTGCACTGCATTGTAAACTCCTCTGGCAGCAAAGGCTTTAAGGAATTAATTGACCATCATTGTGAATTTCCCTAACCTTGAGCTAAGCAGATTGGGAAATGCGGCAGTATTATTTTCTTTATCTACTGTAGGTTAAAGAGACAATACTTCCTAAAATAATCTCTTTGTTTGTTTTTTCTCTCTCCTAATACGGGCTGTTTCCCCCGGAACTCACCCAATGTTCCCCAATGTCCAGGGAGCCCCCAGTTCCTGAGTGGCATGTCCGGGGTTCTACAAAAAAACTAGTAGACCGATAATAGCCGCACGGTTAGGGCTTGCCCCAGCGGTCAGTAGAAAAGCTATAGCGTTATCGGGAGATGACGTGGCGGCTTTTCTATTGGTGACCACTGTGCCATATTTATCATTTTTGTAGTGCCAAGACCGATTAAAAAAACAAAAACTGCAAACTTTTAAAAAATATATATTTTTGTAGAAGTCGGTGGCAATTAAAACCCTTCCAAATATTTGTGGATGGTAAAAAAAACCTGCCTGTTGATATTCAGCGCGGGTTCTTTCTAAGGAGAATTTTGTAACCGATTAAAACTAGGGTGCTGAATATTTTGGAGAACACCCTTCGCTCACTCACTTTACTCCCTCTCAATCATTGTCATTGGGAAGGCTTGGCCAGTGGGTTCTGGTACAGGGGGGTACAGAGAGCCCCCAATTTATTTCTACTTCTGCAGTTTGTTTTAAAATAAGGTCACTTCCAATTTCTGTCTAGAAAGCAGAAATATTGTATGAAACGGGAACCAGGGAGGAGCTTCACAGTGATTCATGGGTTTTAGAATATTGGGGGCCGTGGTACATTACCACTACAGCACTTTAATTTCCGTTGACTGCGATCTGTTGGGCATTGTGTGTAAGTTTGTTGGTGGGAGGTTACAGACCTAAATGCTGAACATGATTCATATCTCAAATAAATTGTGACAACTTGGTGTCACCATAACAGTGGCCGATGTCAGGTCCAAGAATTGGTGACCGAGTTAGTCATGTGACCAGAAAGCGGAAGATGTCCTCAGTACTCAGATAATTATAACTCAGTTACTCTCACTACTAGCCATTTATAGTATTGTGGTATTGTGTTTGGTGCACATCCCATTCTTATGACCTTGGGCACTGTGTCTCCCTGTGGTTTGTACACCGACCGTAGAATGTAAGCTCTCTGGGGCAAGTGCATGTAAATGCTCCTTTAAATGACAAACCAGGTAGTGTTAGTAGCTGTCTCCTTATTATATGAGAAGTGGAGGTTTGGTACAGACAAGCGATCATTTCCTCAGTCCTATGACTGACTTTTGAGAATCCTGCTTAGATTTACAGGCCATTTGATATCCCGATTGCTGTAGTATTGGATTAATAGACACTTATTTTCGGATATCATTAGACACTTCCGTGTGATTATAAAAACACATAGGGGCCTATGTACAACGATTATATTTTAAACTCTTTTGCTAGTTAACATTCCAGTGCTAAAAAAAAGGTGAGGTAGTGACACTGGGTCTGTGCTGTAGCCTATCATGGTGCAGACCCTGTGCCCTCCCCTTTTGCATTAGGGAGGATGTTCTAAATTATAGGAGTCAGTTCTCCTCCTCTCCTCCTGGGGAGAGGAGTGTGTGTGTTGGAGTTCCCTTCAGCCCCTCATGGGTGGAGGAGCGAAGATCTGTGCTTAGCACAGGGCCTCATCACATTATCTGCTGGCTAGCACCTTCCAAGGGCCTGAAACCCCTACTCTACTATATGCAATGCTTTTATACCATCCTGCAGTGGCTTCATCAAATAAAGATCCCGTTTATATACTTCTGGCTGAGTTGAGGTCTATTAGCCTGAAGTATAGAAGTAAGACTGTCATGTTAGGGACTGTCTGCAGTTATACTGCATCCTGCTGTGACTGGAGGTCCTGTCACGCATGGAAAGAACCTAAGGATCACCTAAAGCCTGTCCTGTTACCCCACAACATCGCGGACACTCAGCTCTCATGGACCCTCACAGGTATGACCGCATCACAGACATCAGAAGTAGCAACATGCTTCCAGAGAGGCGGGGAAACAGGGCTACAAATTCAAACTTTCATAAAATGTGCATTATAAGTATGAAAATAAAACATTTTGTTAACTTATGTAATAAAACGTGTTGTGGCAAATAGATGTTTGGATTGATACATAACTTAATTCTGCGATAACACTATTAAGTCTTTTTAGGGTCTATCCCAAGTTGAACTTAGTGTATGATTTTAAAACTCAATTGAAACTGAGTTTTCCGTGCCTCAATTTTGCTATAAAAAAAAATCTGTATGCGACATTTAGTATATAGGGGGGGGGGGAGCCTATGTAGATGGTATTGCACTTTTAGTGTGAGTACGGTGTTTTTGATGTGTGATTCTAGCAGCTGTGCTTTGAGTAGCTGATGCTGGAGCTGGGAGGCAGAGAGGTCACGGAGTGGAAGGTTACACTAGCTTAAGTGGGAAAGAAACGGGTATGCATTGTGTGTGAATAGCTGTATTGAGATAATTCTCTGCATTTGAATGGCCAAAGCACATCATTTTAAAGTCCTCTATTTCCAGTGTTAAAATGAACAACTGTCACAGGCAGCAGCTAAAGGGACTGTTTTATTTAGATAAAGTTAGACTTTTGCATTATGTATTAAAATGGCTCTCTTTATGGTGGGATGTAACGCATGTTTTCATTAATGAACAGCAGAAATAATATGAAATCAGAGCTCATGAATACTTCATGAGGTGCAATTTACCACAATCTCTTTTCCTGGCACTTCGGTGCAGTGAACAGTTTCTTATGCATAGATAATATTTTGGACTTCTTCACGCTGCTAGGAATAGCAATCTGTTCTCCGAATCGGATGGTAACAGCATGTTTGCTGTCTTCCCCCCTAATATTTTAGTATTCTAGAATGCTGTTGGGTTGATATTTTCTAAACAAACGGCACTTGGGCATTTGTAGACTTCTTCTTGTCATGGTGGTGATGGAACTGCAGGTTTGCCTTTGGTGGCACAAATAAAACAGAAGCACTGTGAGTAATAAAGGATCAGATCAAGATGAAAAAGGCAACGATGTAGTACAATGGGAAGCAGCTTACTGTATGTTAACCCCCTTTGCTGACAGAGTTTGCATGTTGCAGGGACATTGATCTGCAATGTGATGCCGGCCAAGCCACATGCAATCATCTTAACCAGTTGAAATCTCCATATGGTAAAGCTGAGATGTCTCAGTTCTTCCCTGATTTAAAACTGATTTAAAGACATTATTTTTTTTAAAGGAAACAAAAGCTGTAACATTGACCTTTACCTAATATTCTGTAAAGCTGTCTTCTCCGTGCCGCATAATATTTGAGTTCCATTCATTGGAACGGAGTTTATCTCCAGCACGTCTCCACAGTACAGGCATACCCCGCATTAACATACGCAATGGGACCCGAGCATGTATGTAAAGCGAAAAAGTACTTAAAGTGAAGCGCTACCCTTTTCCCACTTATCAATGCGTATACTGTACTGCAATCATCATATACGTGCATAACTGATGTAAATAACGCATGTGTAACAGGCTCTATAGTCTCCCCGCTTGCGCACAGCTTCGGTACAGGTAGGGAGACAGTATTGCTGTTCAGGACGTGCAGACAGGCGCATGCGTGAGCTGCCGTTTGCCTATTGGGCAATATGTCCTTACTCGCGAGTGTACTTAAAGTGAGTGTCCTTAAACCGGGGTATGCCTGTATCTTGAATAGGGGTAAATGAATCTTTAAATATGGGACTGATCTTCTATTAACTCGTGTCAACCAACCGCCTGGCTGCCATTGCGATGTGTCCCCCTCCGATGTTGTCCGTGTTTTTTCATACTGGGCATTGCCGGATGTACGCATAAGATAACTAAGCCACAGCTAAGGGCCTCACAATATGAGGAGCCTCAAACATAGGAAACAATGTGTGAATGCCAAGTTTTAAAATCGGATGATAAATAAAGAAGATATGGGGGAAAAAGACTATAAATATGGGCATATTTGTTCAAATATGTAAGCATCATGTGCATCGAAAGTGAAAAACGTTGTCGCTTGTCATTTGAAGACACATCAATGACTTTACAATCCAAAAATCATGACAGAAAATGTTTTAATATTAAAATAAATGTGTTGTGCAAACACTGTTTCATTTTAGCTTCACACCGTCATCTTTGTTTATAACAATGCTAGTACAATGCTTTCATTCATTTCAGTTTCAGCTTTATATGTTCAGTGCTTCCCTTCAGTCAGAATAATACATCTAGTTCTAATTTTTGGGGCCTCTTAAACTTGACATAGATTAGGGCCTCACAAGTTCAAAGTCCAGCCATGTCTATGGGATTTTATCTTTCTGCTCATGGTGCAGATAATTCTCCTGCTTTGCATGTTCCATCTTTCCATGCAAGCTGCA
Source organism: Ascaphus truei (assembly GCF_040206685.1). Lineage (NCBI taxonomy): Eukaryota > Metazoa > Chordata > Amphibia > Anura > Ascaphidae > Ascaphus > Ascaphus truei. Next base: position 27,462,543 of record NC_134492.1, read on the forward strand.
GAAATGGCAAAAGATAAAACACAGCCAAGATGCACTAGGCTCCATTAAGTCAGGACGAATACTGTGACATTTTCTAAAACAGCAACGGACGTCATTTTTCTGGAGTTTAACGTGTGTATGCAAAAAAAAAAAACGCCCGTTCTACAGCTCATTAGCATAGGCTTGATGTCACGTTCTTTTAGCACAAGATTGCGTTATCTGCCACTAACATCAAGTCTGAGAGAGCGAGAGAGAGGCCTATTTCGGGGTCTGGATGGGAGTAACGCCACCTTTAGAGATGACGTGAATAAAACACCGTTAATTCCCTGTGGTAACCTGAACGGCTTTTAGTGAATGTGCACTGTTGGGATAACGCCTAATTTGCATATGTTTTGTAGCTCATTATCGCTAATGTAATTTAATTACAACATTAACGCTACACTATTTAAATGATTAAACTGGGTTATTCGCTTTAAACATTATTATTAACATGACAATTGTTAAATGTCTTTTTACATCTCTTCTATAGATTAGTAATTTAGGTTAATATTACGTTAAATAGCTTAACGGAAATTGGCTTCCTACCCTGCAACTTATTTAGCAGGAACTGTACCTATTAAAACCAGCTGTACTTATCCCCTTCTATTTGATGTATATACAAACAAATCCAGTGCTTCCTCGATAAACTGATTTTTGCATATAATCTATTGCATTTGTGAAGGCTCCTTCATCAGGTCCGACATGTATGCTCCTATATCCCACATTGACAGAGGAACTACAATGTACCTATTTTCATGTACCAATGAGAGAGGGTCATAGACACAGCTGATGGAACTATGGAACGGTGTAACCTGGGTCCTGGGGGCAGAGATTATGGCTCCGGTTCTGTTCTAGGTAAAATGTTCTGTTCTTTGTTTACATTTTTCTTTTCCTCGCTGTTGAAGCTTCCTTCGATCATGACCTAGGGTTGCCGGGTGGGCTCTCCAAAAAATATTGGACACAATGGTGAAAGGTGTGACGCGCTCCACACCCGCTCTCACCTCTCCACTCCTTCCTCCTCTCCTTGACCCCACGACTCCCGATACCTCCTCCTGATTGGCTGCATTAAGCAGCAGCCATTCAGATTGAAGGAAGCTGCCCAGCCCCCTAGGAACAGCCCTACTCTCTCCCTGCTCGGGGAAATCCCGCGCCCAAAACCCGCCTCCCCCCAAGCCGGTCACATCACTATGTCCAGAGAGGTAATACCCGTATTTACATACATGTTCAGTATTGCCTCAATTTTTTTTACTGAACAGTGTCCAAATACAGGACTGTCCGGTTCAATACTGGACACCTGGCAGCCCTACACATGACAGGAATTCCGCGTGGGAATGTATTTATTCAGGCACACTTCCCCCCCCCCCCTCCTGCACTACCAGGGAAACCCCCTGTGGAAGCTAATTGTGGGTATCCCTCCAGATGCATGCGGCCCGATAGACCAGAATGCCTCCCTTCCCATGGCCTCGTCTCCAATGACATCACTGACTCCACCCTAAGTGAATACTAACCCTGGCTGCATAACCACTAGCCCCACCCACTCTCTGCCTGCTGTAGCACTCAGTGGCGCCCTGGAGATCCTCTGAAGGCATTATTCTGAGGCCCTGCAACCTTGGGGACGGAGATACATTGATTTTCATTGTTTTGAGTTGGGAGATGCAGGGGAGGGACTGATGGAGGAATATTGGGTGTATCCGAACCTTTCCCGCTTGTGTGAGGGATCTGCGTCATGTGACCACTGTCACAATCACATGATGCTGACACCACCGTGTCTGTGACACGATTCATTTTGGCATTAAAACAGTTAATCATATCTAGAGCTACAGAACGTTAAGTAAAATTGCTAGTAGATAAGTTCTAGTTCTTTCATTTATTTAGGAATGGCATAGATGGAGCTGTGTGAGACTGGGAAACAACATGTTACAGCGATACTGCAATTTATTTGCACACCAATGTTTGCAGGGGCTCTTAAAATGGCCTCCCCTGTGATCTGAAAATGTATATACAGTACTTGGTATGAGCTTCTCACGTAGCACTTCGTAACGTTTATCGCGTGTTCTATTTCTGTGACTTTCGGTCCTAAATGTGCAGAGATAGTAAACATAATTTGAATTAGAATCATGAACAGTTGATAAGGCGTTACATGACTGAGAGCTTACACTTACCGCTACACTGGCGTGGCATCTGCTGCTGTCATCCACGTTTAAATGCACAAATAAAAATATGCTTCTTGTTTTCTGAAACTGAAATTGCCAACAACCAAATTATAATTACAGATAAATGTAACTTTGTTATCCTTCTGTATTTATCTTAATTAATCATCACCCTAGCATTTTAAGTTGCAAAAAGGTATGATTCAGATTTCCTGACACTGCTGTTTCCTGGATAAATAATTCAAGTGTAAACGAGAGATAGGGGTCATGCCACAATTTAAATCATTAGCTGCTAGAATTAATTTGCTTTTTTTTTTTAAAGCGTTCAGAAACAGAATAATTTGTCTTGCGGTCTAAAATGCAGCGTTCTGCAGGCAATTGGAGAGAAGGGAATAGAAATTACAGTAGGTGCCACACAGGCTTACGTGCTCACATACTGCTAACAGAAATAAAGGATTTGGCCAAATGAATCATAGTTCGATGAGAGGATGTAGCTTTTTCACCATGCAGGGACATCAAACTGGTTTCTCTAAGGCAGGGGTGGCCAACTCCAGTCCTCAAGAGCTACCAACAGGTCAGGTTTTCAGGATATCCCTGCTCCAGCACAGGTGGCTCAATCAGTGGCTCAGTCAAAGGTTGATCCACCTGTGCTGAAGCAGGGACCAATTAAGCCACCTGTGCTTAAGCACAGATCGATTGAGCCAGCTGTGCAGAAGCAGGGATATCCTGAAAACCTGACCTGTTGGTAGCTTTTGAGGACTAAAGTTGGCCACCCCTGCTCTAAAGCCTTTCTCTTTTTGGGAAACCACGACTATTTCTAAAGATGAAGCCAAAACAATGTATTCACGTGTTGCTATTTTTGTGCATGAACCGATTTGCTGATGGAGGGAAATGCAGCACTGTTCTGCCTCATTCTTGGGGGAAACCTTGTATGATAACTGACACATGGTTACTGACCCCTGTGGGAGCCAAGGGGCCACAGGAAACGATAACCACTTTGCCAATCTCCATTGATGTTAATGCTGGCCTGTCTTGTGGTATTGTGAACAGATCAACAAGGCCACACTACATCTGCAGCATCAAACTAATGCTAGATCTAGACCAAGAAATGATTTGATTTCAATGTAATCTCTTTAACAACCTTCCTGCTACAATACAGTACATCTAACTGAGGAAGTTCATAAATTCATTGCAGTGGCCTGGAAAAAATTAGAAGCATGTCACCAAATAAACCCTTTTATCCAGAAAACAGTACTGTCTCGGTTCACTTCACTCCAGATTCAACAGAGAGAAGCGGGGATGGGATTTCTTGATAAACATAGATACAGTATAGACTAAAAACGCTTACATTTAAATTTCCAAAATTCAAAAACATTCCTTTAATGAACAGAATATGCATGTTATTATGTGTGTGTGTGTGTGTGTGTGTGTGTGTGTGTGTGTGTGTGTGTGTGTGTGTGTGTATATATATATATATAATGCATGACAGATACAGTGTATAGGATCAGCTGACCTGTGCTGTTATATACAGCGGGTATTTTTATGCCCTCACGCTGTTTGTGAGGATTTCTGATATGAAGCAGCAAGCGTAAAATTAGCAGCTCCTCAGAGCAGGTGCAAAGTGGCGCCACATGTCACGGACTGTTTGAAGGATTTCTTTTTCCGCGCTAATGGACACAGCTTCACAAAGTGCCAGTAACCAGTACTGTCCACAAGCAGCAGTGATCAGGAGGGGAGGAGAGGGTTAGGGGTTACAGCACTGCCTTATACAGTAAGCAGGTTTAAATCTGTGCCAGCTCCCTGTAACCTCGAGGTGAGTCACAAAGTCACTTTTGGGGGTTATTTATCTAAGTCTACCAGCTGCCACAATGTAAGCAACAAAGCAACAGATTGTCTGCCATAAATATTGTGCTTAAATTATGCAGCCAGAAAACGGATAAATAACGCCCTATATCTCACTGTACTTCACGTATGAATAATTAGATTGTATACTCTATGATGCTGCACTAGTTACACAGCAGCACCAGCATACAGTACAGTATATACAAAATATACAGTATCTACTGTTGTGAATTTGTGTTGCTATATAGCAGGGATGGGCAACACCAGTCATCAAGGGCCATCAACAGGTCTGGTTTTATGGATATCCCTGCTTCAGCACAGGTGGCTCAGTCAGAATGACTGAGCCACTGATTGAGCTACCTGTGCTGAAGCAGGGATATCCCAAATACCTTGCCTGTTGGTGGCCCTTGAGGACTGGAGTAGGCCACCCCTACAGTATAGTAATACAGAACATCACCACTCACTCATTTAAAGCTTTTCCTTCTGGGACATTCTCCAAAACATTTTCTATATTTTTATACCGGTGTGCCGATAACATGTAACATTTTTGGGGCAGGGATTAAATGGAAGAATGAACTGCTGTGATATATTATGAAGGAGACTTCAATGTGAACATCCAGATCCTCAACTCACACAGATACATTTCCATATATGGAGTGTAAGCTCTTCAGGTCAGTGGTACCCTCACATGATGTTTTACTGGTATCTCTGCTGCTCCCCCGTGTTGTATCAGCATTGTACAGCACATTGCCTGTATGGCTATTTTCATAAGCACCGCACAAACAAAAAAGCCTACATAACTGCACAAACCCACTTCACATAGCAGATTGCAAGGTAGGCATCCAGCATGGTACCTGTTTATTTTTGTCACAGAGAAGGGCAAGGGCAGCAGAAAATAAATGTGTGTCCTTTAGTTCTGGTAATATTAATGCTGTATTTGCTGTTTCAACTTCAACTCGTTCTCTGAGCTGCCCTTCTGACGATACTTTGAAGTCAGCAATTCTCGCTGCCTGTAGTGTAAATACACCACGTTCCTTTAAAGATGTGCATCCACCTAGCAGCATGTACAATGAAGGGTTATGACTCTCTTAATGTTAATTAACGAACGCTGTTTGCATCACTTCTGCCCCTTTTTGCTTCATCAATAATTATGGGAAATTGTTATATGGAGCAATAAGAGGCGTCAGCGAGTGGTTATATGGGGCAATAGGAGTTATAGGGAGAATGATATGGGTTATAGGGAGCAGTTATATGGGGTAATAGGAGGAGCTATAGGGACAGGTTATATGAGGCGATGGGAGGAGTTATGGGTAGAGGTTATATGGGGCAATAGGAGGAGCTACAGGGAGCAGTTTATAGGGTAATAGGAGGAGTTATAGGGAGCAGTTATATTGGACAATAGAAGGAGTTATAGGGAGCAGTTATATGGAACAACGAGAGGAGTTATAGGGACAGGTTATATGGGGTTACAGGGAGCAGATACAGTATATGGGGCAATAGGAGGAGTTATATGGAGCAGTTATATGAGGCAACAGGAGGAGTTATAGGAAGCAGTTATATGGGGTAATAGGAGGAGTTAAAGGGATCAGTGATATGGAGGAATAGGAGGACGTTTCGTGAGTAGTTATATGCGGCAATAGGAGGATTTGTATGGAAGGTTTATATGGGGTAATAGGAGTTACAGGGTGCAGTTATATGGGGCAATAGAAGGAGTTACAGGGAGCAGTTATATGGAACAAGAGGAGTTATAGAGAGCAGGGGTGCCAGCAGATTTCCTGGGGCCCAGGACTTGAGTTTCCCCACACCCCCATCGGTGGTCTTGCAAGTCCCCCCCACCCTTCACACCTCCTTGTTCTCCCTCACTTCTATTCCTCTCATGTATTTCTCTCATGTATTTCTCTCCCCCCATGCCTCATTCTCACCCCCTCTTTTTCTCATTCACTATCCCCCCCTCACCCCACTCTCTCTCTTCCTTGCTCCCTCTCTTACACCCCCTATCTCCTCTCACTCTCTCCCTCTGCTATCACTAAATTGCCCCCCCCCCCCGGTAACTTAATCTGCCCTATATCACACTCATTTCCTTATCCCCCCCTGGCCACGCACATACATGCTAACAACCCCGCCAAATATGCATAGGATTCCCCCACACAATGCTCACACAATACCACCCCACAATAATTACCCCACACAATACACACAATAATTCCCCTCATACAGTACAATACATACACAAACACTACCCCCATCCCCAAATACATACACAAACACTGCTCCATCCCCAAATATATACACAAACACAACCCCCAAATACATACACAAACACAACCCCCATCTCCAAATACATACACAAACACAACCCCCATCTCCAAATACATACACAAACACTGCTCCATCCCCAAATACATACACAAACACAACCCCCAAATACATACACAAACACTGCTCCATCCCCAAATACATACACAAACACAACCCCCAAATACATACACAAACACAACCCCAATCCCCAAATACATACACAACCCCGATCCCCAAATACATACTTACACTTACCTTTGGGATGGTCTAAGGCCTCTGGTGCCCCGGCACACAGCAGCGAGACAGAGAGGCGCCTGGTGTGGGAGATAGGCAGATTCGGCACGAGGCCAGGCGTGGATCAGGGGCCCACAGAAACTGGGGAGAGCCGGGGCCTGGCAGCAAACAGGGGCCCAGCAGCCAGCCGCAGAAGTTGGGCCCGGCCTCTAGCCACTGGGCCCGGGACACTTGTCCCAGCTCTTCCCCCTTGTTGGCGGCCCTGGTAAGGAACAGTTGAATAGAGTAATAGGAATTCTAGGAAGCAATTATATGGTTCGGTAGAAGTTATATGGAGTAATAGGAGGAGTTATAGGGATTGTTTATATGGACCAATAAGCAGAGTTATATGGAGCAATAGGAGGAGTTATAGTTAACAGAAGTGCCAGACTACAATTTCCATTTTCCATTTATTAAAGTCAATGTATGTAACATGTGCTTGTGATATGGAGGGTGTCAGTGTGAGGAGTTAAGTGATTCACAATCAGCAAGGCCCCGCTTCTCGGCGCCCCACTTTTCGGCGATCCGCCGATATGGCGGTACCGAGAAGGGGGCCGCCATGTCTACGCATGCGCAGAATGTTTTTTTTGCTGATGTTGTGCATGCGTAGGATGGTGCATTGCCGGACTGCGAATGCGCACATAACGAAAATCGCTTTCGCTTTGCGGCGGGTCCTTAGAACGGAACCCGCCGCATGACTGGGGCCCTCCTGTATTACAAAAGGGTGTATATATTATATATATATATATATACTTATTTTATATTCCTCTATGTACAATTTTTTTTAATTTCGTTTTACTAACACCCAGAAACATGAACATGTCATGCCTATAATTTGTGTTGGGAGCTGGGATAGGACTTTGTTATGGAGGCCAACAGACCATAGAACAGCAGCCAAAAGTTCTAGGAGATGAAGCCGAGAGCAGGGAGAAGAATGGAGTTCATTGGATACCTGGTATCCACAGATAGGAGCCTGATTACAGCTTGTGTAGATGAGCTGGGAGCTGACACAGAGAGTACAAGCAGTTTATCAAGGAACCAAGTGAAGCTTCTATTACAGTACCAATGGGTCAATAAGTGGCTTTTTACTTGAAAAACCTTGATTAATATAAATGTGCTTTTGGAGGATTTCGCAATTTGCATAAACCTCACCTCCTGTTGCACTTCCATATTATTAATAATTCCCAGTGCAACGAAGTCCGGTTTCCTATAGTAACCAACTACTCCATCCTCTGCCTTACTTTTGCTGCCAGTAACCCTCTTTTATATGCATCTTCTTACTTGCAGATAATTAGCACCATGGAACCTCAGGTGTCAAATGGCCCCACTTCCAATACGAGCAATGGTCCATCCAGCAACAGTAGGAACTGTCCTTCCCCCATGCAGACAGGGGCAGCCACAGACGACAGCAAAACCAACCTCATAGTCAACTACTTGCCACAGAACATGACGCAGGAGGAGTTCAGGAGCCTCTTTGGCAGCATCGGAGAGATCGAGTCCTGCAAGCTGGTGCGGGACAAAATCACAGGTGCGTGCTATGCCCTTTAATGTCACTAAGGTGCATTCAGTCCTTCCCATTGGGGAAAACACTATTACAAATGTCATACATTTCAGATATCTGCAGTTAGTATAGCCAAGACCAGCTTAAGGCGCTACTAGGCCAGAAACACACTCAGGAGCAGCTGTTTTTAGTTTTTCACTATCTTTTCATAATCCCCTTTATGCTTCCTGCAGTCATTCTTGTAATAGGACTTTTATCTGAATTCTTTTGTCTGCCACGATAAAGATGGTCACTGCTTTCTCCCACTGAAGTAGTAAGAGTGCAACTGGTGGGACTGGATGCTTATTTTCTCATTTCAAAGAATAACGGCAATAAAGTATTTTCTGAGTCCCAAGGATGTACCTTCCAGACGGACTGACCTTGTTCATAAGTAAAATAATAATGCCCAAATGCATACACGTTACTGATTAGGAGGCAATGGCTGGCCAATGCTGCACGTTCTATTTTTTATACATAATAAAAACTATTAAGGGGAGAGAGTAAATTCGGAGATCCTGCGAAATAGCCTTTCTCACTAACCCTTTTGCTGCCAAGGGGCCTGCAATGCATCCCTCTACAATGTGTTGCCTAGTCTGGTAGCCAGGATGTTAATCCGGATTGTCCAGTAGCTGGCTTTAACTGATTCAGGCCAGGAGGAGCTACTGGGCACTGAAGGGGTTAAGCTGAAGGTGAGGGAGAGACAGTGGGGCTGAGCAAGTTAAAAGCAACATGAGTTCAGAACATGTCCCTGTCAGGGTGCTGTGCAGAGAGGGGCTTTACTGAGACACGCCGCTTCTGAAGTTAATATGTGCTGGGAAATCCCATACCCAGCCACGTGATATCGTCCAGAACTTGACAACAACTTTCCACTTTATCTTATAACTCGCTCTCCCAGTGACCCTCCGGGACATCTTTTCCTGTCCTCCTCCCCAGTCTAGCATGGGGGCCATTTGGAAGTGTCAGGCTTTAATGAACACAGATTTTATTTAGTCGAAAAGCAATTGGTGTCATTTAAAGATCACCGCTTTTATTTTTGTAGACGTTTTATGAGAACTGTAAAAGCAGAATTCTCTGACTGTGTCCCACTCAGGACCAGCCACTCTCTGTTCCACTTCTATCCTTCCTTCTAGACTTGTGTAAATTCTTCCGATCCTTGTAGAAGTTCCTTCATCGCCTGGATGTTTCCTGGCACTGACTTTGCGTCTCTTAAGAAGTTTGTATCACATATACCCAGCTCACATAAACTATGACATTGAGAGGAAGCAGCATCATTAAACGTAGGGGCTGCAGTACAGGGGGCTGGCAGAATATCTATTATTCACGTGCCAAGATGCTGAGCTGAAATTAGGAAACGGGGGGGGGTAAAAAAAATGATGTAGTCGTAAAGTGAGCTTATTATACATTCCAGTTCACAACGTAATTAATTCTGGCTTTTTAAATTAACAGCAAAACTGGTCCCTGTTGAGTCATTGCAGCTACATTGAGGTCAGAAAAGAGGCTGATAACGTTTCTTACCTGTTCAGCAGAATAAAAATGATAAAATGAAGCTACAGTGGTATGAATGGGTCCTGGGTGCTTTGCTCTTCAGATACCTGCTGTGTGATGCTTTTGGGAAGTTTGGCTCTAAATGCTGATGAGTTTAGTTTCCGTATCAGCCACTTTTACTAGTTCTTTTATCTTGAGAACATCACTTCAGCTGCCCAACTGGTACCTGGGGGGTAATTGTATGAGGGTTCTTTTTCTTTTGGAGTCTGCTTCTTCTGCAGAGTATCTCATACGTGCAGCTATCAAGCTCATACTGAACAAAACAAAGGTTGCCGCAGCCACGCCAGTGATGCACAGACTGTGCTGGGGCAGTAACACAGTTTTTAGAGAGATCAGAGAGGCCGCACCTTTTAGGAGAAGTTTCCATGAACATTTCCTATCGTGCAAAACTAGTGAGACATTTCCCAATATATTGCAGGCTGCATGAAAAAAGGGAATGCACGTTCAAAACACTATGTAATTCTCTTTATCACTGTGTGGCCTTGCGCACACTCATGCATATCAATAAGCTTCTCTGCCAATAGGAATCTCTATTTCCCTAGTGGGCTTTGTAAATGGGTACAGAGCGCAGCCCAAGCTGAGCCTGTGCTTAGATCAGTTGAGGTGAGGCAGTGAACAATGTGTATCAGCCCAGCATCAGTTCCAAACAAGGGGTGGGGCTGGCAGCTGTTCAAGTCCCCAGCTCCCAGTACTATCCCCCCCCCCCCCCGTAACAACACACACACACACACACACACACACACACACACACCTTAGATGGAAAGCTTCTCCTTGCAGATGCTAGTAAACAGGCTGCAGTACTAAAGTGAGAGCACTTAGCCATGCAGCATCCTTTCTAGTATATCAAAAGGGTTGCACGACTCCTGTGACTAGACCAGCTGACAATTGCCTATTATCTTTGTAATAACTGTGCTGCTTCAATGAGGTCTTATTCGCCTCTTATATGAGGTCTTATCCCTCACTGTTCTGCTTTCCTTGCTCAGTCCCTATAAAGCAGGAGGGGCCATCCGCCGTCAAAGACTGAGCCACCTGATTGATATCCTTAAAACCTGACCTGTTGGTGGCCCTTGAGGACTTGAGTTAACCACCATTGCTATAAAGCGATGCACAGATCAGACAGAGCGATCAGACACTGAGGCCAGGACTGAACCCAATTTCACGTTATCCTGTGACTCACTGTGCCCATTTATCCAAAAAGCAAAATATCTCAGGGGATCTTGACTATAAGGGATCTGCTTTTATTTCTGTCATATTTTGAAAATGGGCACCACCATTCTTTAAAAGAACGAAACGAGCCATATTTCTAAGAATAGGACCTAGAAGTAGCCACTGCCCAAGATCAGTAGTCCCATCTGTTCCAATGGGGCCCTCTATGTGGGTGCCCATGTCTGCTAAATTGGTCTTTGAATTTGCCAATTTTATCAAATGTAATGCTAAACAAATGCCATAAAAAAACAACTCTGATAGTCAGAAGTGTCTGCATTACTAAAGTGCCTTTTATAAACAGAAGTACTCTTTTCAAAAATAGAAATAGCCGTGTTAGTCCAGGTGCAATAGTGCAGAATAACTACAAACTTCAGTATTAAGTGATACCTTTTTTATTTGGACTAATAATTGACATTATAAGACAAGCTTTTAGAGTTCCCTGCTCCTCATTGCTGGGGGAGAACTCTTGGAAGCTTGTCTTATAATATCAATTGTGAGTCCAAATAATAAAGGTACGTATTACCTAATGTTGACGTACTCTTTTAAATAACCTATTCCCCACCCCCTCATTTTGGCTTGTTATGATCTATGCATCTACAACTGAACCAATGCAAACCCATGAATGATGCTTTCAGGTTAATGTCACAACAAAACAATCATTTGTTTTCCTTGCAGTTTTTATGGCTCCGATATAAAATCCTTATCTATGTGAGGGACCCCACAGACAAACCCTGTGCTAAAATGTGCAGTTCCTGCCACTGCATATACCCTGAGTTGTTAGTCATGTTCATGTATAGGGATAGAGCCAGTGGCACTTGTGCATGTATATTATGTATATTAAATGACAAAATGTTGTAACCACCACTGGGATGGAGCTGAAAGTAGCACATTGGTAGCTCCAGTACCATGATAACATTCAGCCATCTTTATTCATCCCATGCATTTTTCACAATGCAGAATCTGTTTAATAACTACCAGTACAGCAACAAATACCAATTGAAACAGAGTACAGTACGTGCTGAGGTAGATGAGGTCTCATTCATGTACTTTGTCTAACTGGCAGCTCACCTGAAACGCAGCTCTAGTTCCAAATGATGTAGTGATTAGTGATGGGTCATAAAGTGGTATTTAACCCCTTTGCTGCCAGAGGGGCCAGCAATTCCCATTTTACACCTCCTAAAATATGTCGCGTTCAATATTTCTACAGTATGGTAAATAAAATGCTGAGTCACAATGAAATATGCAATCATTAGAATTGATGGAAAGGAAAGGTCATTTTTACAGAAAAGTACAGGTTATATGGAACCATAGAAAGAGTTGTAGGGAGCGGATATATGGGGCAATAGGAGGAGTTATAGGGAGCGATTATATGGGGCAATAGGAGGAGTTATAGGGATCGATTATATGGGACAATAGGAGGAGTTATAGGGAGTGATTATATGGGGCAATAGGAAGAGTTATAGGGAGCGGGTATATGGAGGAATAGGAGGAGTTATAGAGAGCGGTTATATGGGGCAATAGGAAGAGTTATAGGGAGCGGGTATATGGAGGAATAGGAGGAGTTATAGGGAGCGATTATATGGAGCAATAAGAGGAGTTATAGGGAGCGGTTATATGGAGCAATAGGAGGAGTTATAGGGAGCGGTTATATGGAGGAATAGGAAGAGTTATAAGGAGTGGTTATATTGAGCAACAGAATAGTTAACTAGAAGTGAAATAATACACATCTTTTTTTATAGGATGCATAAAGTTCTCCATCACTTACCATTATTTTTCTTTTTTTCTCTGAGGTGGCAAAACAATCTGTGTTAAATTTAAGAAACTCAATTAGGCAGCTACAAGCAGAGAAAACAATACTTAATGTCTAGCAGTATCAAGAGCTGCTTTCTAACTAATGACTGATCATAACAACATTGTAATCCCTGCAACGTTCTTTCTTTAATTATATATGAACCCCTAATGAATGCAGTCTGTGTTGAACAGTAAATGTCATTCTTTTTATTGTGCTTTATTCAGTTAGACTTTGGAGATTCAGTTTTGTACTTCAAAGTTGTAGTAGCTGAACTGTTCCTGGAGAAATGTAGATTGATTGTGTTAATACCTTTTACGGGAGAAAAATGTGAGTTCTTTATAGATGAGATTATTGTGTATAGAGCTTTTCAAACCTCACAGGTCTCTTCTTCAAATGTACAGAGCTTTCCAAACCTCACAGGTCTTTTCTTCATGTGTACAGACATTTCCAAACCTCATACGTCTCTTCTTCACATGTACAGAGCTTTCCAAACCTCACAGGTCTCTTCTTCATGTGTATAGAGCTTTCTCAGCCTCACAGGTCTCTTCTTCATGTGTACAGGGCTTTCTCAACCTCACAGGTCTCTTCTTCACATGTACAGGGCTTTCCAAACATCACAGGTTGCATCTTAACGTGTATAGAGAGCTATATACACCTGGCAGGTGTCTTGTTCGTGGGTACTGTAGCAGTAGGGGGGGGGAGCGGGGGAGGGAGCATATCTGTAAATATAAATACAACTTTAAACATCAAACAAATGTTAAACATTTTAAATATGTAGTTTCACTGCCAACTGCTCACACTATATATATATATATTTGCTAGTGGGATTGCACTCTTTACTGACCAAATTTCATATTGTACATGTGTGATATATAATTTATATACAGAGTGATAACTTGTATTGGGCCCTATTCACTAAGGATTTTTGCCATAGGCACACAATTCGAGGAAAACTTCAAGGATTTAGCCACTGGCACAAAATGGAAACCCCTTACTGAAGAGGGCCCTATCTTTGGGAAAGGTTAGTAGTGTTTGTTACTGCTTTTTGGTATAAATTAGGACTGTATTAGTGAGCACTGGTTTGCAGGTTCCCTGGCACTTAAGTGGTTAGAGGACCATTATGTGCTTGGGGAGGGGGAATACTGTTATCCTCTGAAAATGAGCATGGTGCATTGTATAATGGGAATAAGTATCTGTAGACACTTCAAACCTCTAATATTATCAACTTATATGAATATGATCATAGCCTCCAGATAATTTGGATAATTTCCACCAATCCTGTTGTTTTTTAATCTCCCATTTTCAGTACGAAAAACACTTATGTAAATCCCAGAAAATTTTGAGAGAGAAGCAAAAACAGAACGTTTCAGTCTGCCCCAAGTATACAGAGTACGGCCATGCCTCTACCCCGTAGTAGTATTAGTAACTAACGGAATGTTTAGAGGGGGTTACAGGGCATTAGGGGAGGCAGTGCGGAGTCTCCGGGTACAACTTTTGAGAAGAGCTCCAATAATACATTTGGGGTCTCTGTCTAGAGAAGTTAGAAATCACGCTTAGTATTGCTTTCTATTGCAGAATAGTCATTTTTAGGGAGGTCATAAACCATTAACTGCTTTAACCCTCTGGTTCTAGAATGCAGTGCACTGGGATACATATGTTGCAGGAAATACAGTATAATATTCCCCTATATTATTTTTATGTTGTTGGCTAAAGACCTGAAACTCATATTGCTAAATAGTTTCAGAGAACAAAACATTGTTACAGAGTAGATCTCCTGCAACATCTGCCTGAATTGTTTGGGGTTTTGGTTGCAGGACGTCCCACTGTTTGATGAATAAATGTGTTTAACATGATTTCTACATTGCAATGAAGTAAAGTAAAGCTATTAAGGAAAAACTAAGACTACTGTTGTAAACACTGTACCCAAGCAAAGATAACCAAATCTCTCTCCCCTATTTATTATTGTGCAAATCCGTTAACGCAGGGGTGGCCAACTCCAGTCCTCAAGGGGCACCAACAGATCAGGTCTTAAGGCTATCCCTACTTCAGCACAGGTGGCACAACGACTGAGCCACCTGTGCTGAAGCAGGGATAACCTTAAAACCTGACCAGTTGGTGGCTCTTGCGGACTGGAGTTGGCCACCCCTGCGTTAGCGTATCAATTAAATTGAGTTTCGTACATTGCTAACACGTCATTACTCACCCCCCACTATATTGAATAGAGTCCCCTCCCTGCCTCACAACTTCTCTGGCTTCTATTCAATATGTGGTAAAGCCACCTTCCCCTTGTCAGTGAAGAGCTTTCCTCTATTTAGGTAACATCTTCACATCATATTGAATAGATGCCTTTGTCTGAGGTCAGCAGGGACGAATGAGGATGTATTGTTATAAGGGTACATTATAATATTTAGTGGAGCGTGTGCTATGTTTGCTACAGTATATTTGCTTTTATCAATGTGATGAGTACAACTTAAAAAGTTGCCTTTTATCTGTGACATTTTATTACCACTGTTATCAGCGTACAGCAAAATATATGTAACCAGCAGAATTCTTATAGCTGTGGTCTCCGTGTTGGAGCATAGTTATTTTTACCTTTTCATCCCTGTGGATTGCATTATTTTAACCTTAGAATTACACTGCTG
Source organism: Ascaphus truei (assembly GCF_040206685.1). Lineage (NCBI taxonomy): Eukaryota > Metazoa > Chordata > Amphibia > Anura > Ascaphidae > Ascaphus > Ascaphus truei. The sequence continues at coordinate 27,477,849 of NC_134492.1, forward strand.
ACTCCTCTCTATGCACATCTGCTTCTGCCTCCCTCTGCATGACATACTCTGTGCATTATTCATGCAGAGCAGCTAACATTTGTGTAGTAGACATTCTGTAATGGCTCCTTTGCAGGATAAAGACACTCAAAAGCTTATACTGTAGGAATGCAAATGAACATTATGGGGCATATGTATGCTGACATTCCGAGCAAAACAAACTGCACCAGAGGTATCAAAGGACAACTCCTATTGATTTGGTTTCTTGTACTTAGATACATACAGTATGGTGCAAATATTTTGCCCCATAAATGCATCCCTTTTGCCTTGATACTTGTGCCCCAGTGTGTAACCTTCAGCATCCTGTCCATTCACAGGGTCCCCAGAAGAGCAGCTGATTTACAATATTTAACATCTGCATCTTGGTAGAGAAAATATAAACCATACTGTAAATGTCTGAGTTCAATGTCCAAAATGAGAGAGGCGTTGGGATTTGGCGCAAAAACTACATCTTTATGGCTTGTGAGACTCCACTGATGTCTACGAGATTGCTTATGCTAGAGGTTATTCATTGAGTGAGTTTTAGTCCGGATGAGGACGGTTTGGTGTGACGGATAGAACCAAGGATCAGTAAACTTTTGCTTTGGCATTTTGGTTCAGCAATCTGGCCTGATTACATAATAAAGGTGCAATCCTACATAGCCAGCACAAACAACAACAAAAAAGATTGTTATGCTCTAGTTGTTTTCTAAAACAAATCTAACCGTGCTAAAAGCAAAAAAAAATAAAGACTGATTTTGTTTATTATTTACGGATTGCATTTCTTACAAGCTTTATATTGTGGAGTTTTTGTTGTCAATCAAGTGTTTTTTTTACCCTTGGCTCACCCTATCTTTATCATAAAGCCACTATAGATAAGGGGGCGAGAGGAGGGGGTACGACAGGGGTTTTGCTTGTGAAAACGTTTGTTGAACACAGTTAAATCAGACAAAAAAGGAGCAGCCAGCGGAAATCAAACCCCTCCCATGTCTCGGCTCACCATGTTTACAGACTCTCAGGGTTGGGAATCTCCAGTCCTCAAGGGCCACTAACAGGTCAGGTTTTCAGGACATCCCTGGCTCAATCACTGGTTTACTGTTTAACCGATTGATCCACCTGTGCAGAAGCAGGGATATCCTGAAAACCTCACCTGTCGGTGGTCCTTGAGGACTGGAGTTGACCACCCCTGGACTTATTTATATAGGTGTCAGATATTAGTCAAAAAGACCAGGTGTGACCCTTTAAAAATATCACTGCCGTCAGCATACTTTGGTCCTAGGAGGGAGTGACCCCTTTGACAGGTCACTTCCATTCGTTTATCGTTCTTAGGAAGGTTTGCCCCCGGAAGCTGGTTACATTCTATAAAAACTCTGGTGTTTAACAAGGTTAAGAACCCAATACATTTGTACAGCTGTAGTGTTGCACTGTAGGAGGTATCTCAGCCCAGAAGAGCTTACAGTCAAAGCAGGGAGACAGGGACTGGACATGATATACCATTGAATGTGTAGGAAGGATAAAAGCAGGGAGTTGCATTAAGGGTAAGCAGTGACATCAATTGGGCTCCCTTCCACATAACTGATACACTAAACACCAAATTTGTAAAATAAATAAATAAATAAAAACAACGGGGGTTGTCTGATAAATCTAATGCTGTTTTTGCATTGATTAAGACTTTGATAAATTACCCCCTAATCCAGCTTTATCCACCTTAAACTATAATGCTGTGTTATACACCGCAGAGACTCGTGTTCTCGCAGTGAAAATGGGCGCAGGACATGTCTTATGAGTTCTGTAACATATAATGGTGACAATTAGCTGGAGTCCAGTTTTGGACAATCGATATCACAAAGCAGCTACAGCGAGTATCTGTGTGTCAGGGAAAGCGTAGGAAGACTGAACCTTCAAAAAAGCAGAGAATCACCATGATAAAGAAGTATCATTGGACATTGTGTGTGGTACTGTAGTTTCCTTCTATTTCATTTTAGGGTAAAAAGCCCTGTGTGAAACAAAAGGTAAAAAAATGACTTCCTCTTTGGAATATTGTTATTAAATATAAACACAGTATATCCCTGCCTGTCCAACCCATAATATAAAAAGAATCCTGAACACTGTGAGATGCGCCCAGTTACCCTCCGAGCAGCCACGCACCTTGTTCAATCTGGTAGATCAAAGAAATGTGAACCTACTGAAAAGATGACCGGTTCCTCAATTTGTCCATTTTTATTCCCCACCAGGGCAGAGCCTAGGCTACGGATTCGTTAACTACATTGATCCAAAGGATGCAGAGAAAGCCATCAACACTTTAAATGGACTCAGACTACAGACCAAAACCATCAAGGTGAGGGAATGAATGTTGATGTGTGATCTCTGCAGATACAGTACTGTAGATCAGCTTGTGGGTTGTCTCTCATTGCAGCCCAGTGACTTCTCAGCTATGCAAGCTGCTGCACAGTGCACACACCAGCAGCTTGTATTCTTCAAACGAACTGTGCTTTCCCCCCCCCCCTCCCCCTATTTTTTTGCCATAAAAAGATTTGTAGTGATTGCTCTTAACAAGCATCGTGTTCGGTTACAATGAGCAGTGAATTGCAAGACACACATTCAGCCAATGACAGACATGCAAGTGTGGCTTTCCTACACTCAGACTGCAGAGGCTGACAGTCCCATCTTCTGCGATGCGGCAACAGCTCATTTGTTTGTGGCTGGTAATCTGTGCGTGTTGTAGGTTAGGGGCTGTCCTGTGCCTCACGTTCTCAACACAAACCCGCAGAAAAAAACTAATCTCTCATAGTCCTTGGGAAACTTGGATGTGTACCTGTTAGGGCCTACATACAACAGCCATCTCACAGGGCCACTGGAGGTCTATGCTGGTAAAGCAGCAGTTGCACTTGGCAAGGCATTTTGTTAGTGCACTCAACTGTGAAACATCCATCATTGTCATAGATTCAGAACCTTTCCAAATGAAGGCACAAAAGTCTCCGTTTAGGTTAATGCGATTTCTGTAGGGGGCCGGTAGTTTGAAAGGGTTCCAAAAATCTATTTTGATCAGATTGCATTTTTTAATAAATAATTATTCCAAAAATGTTCTCTGCCTGTACAGAATCCCAGCTTGCTTATACTGCATACTGTACTGTACTGTCCAGACTGACCCAGCTTGGGTTATTCCCTAAATATATGTCACGTCCCCCCTAAATTTGAGACCAGCTTGCAACCTTCTGTAACATGTTTCACATGTCTGGGCTCCTCTTACTACAAAATGGGTTGTTTCAAGCATCTGCCCCTCCCCCTTTTTTAGGTTTCTTACGCCCGTCCCAGCTCCGCATCGATCCGAGATGCTAACTTGTATGTTAGTGGCCTTCCAAAAACTATGACACAGAAGGAGCTGGAACAGTTATTCTCACAGTACGGACGCATTATCACCTCAAGAATTTTAGTGGATCAAGTTACAGGTAAGAACCAATTTTTTGTTACGGATACATACAGTGACATCTTACAGGTGCAGATCCTTAAATATATGGAACATGCAAAAAGCTTGGACAGCGGCCATATTGAAGGAACAGGATCTCCTTTCATATGGTGATGTTATTGGTGTCAATAACAAGAAGATAAGCATGAACCATGCATTCTTCCATAGCTGTCAATTGGAAAGGTCCACACCCTGAAGAGCTTCCAATCTAAAAGCAGAATACCAGTTCATGTTACTAAACTGGTGTAACCATTTCAAAAGACCCTACCAATCTACATTAAAGGTTGAGTCCTTCCTAGAAGCACAGGGTGTGACTAGGTAATATAGTAGGTATGTGAATCTGGTGCTCAGACAAACATCCAACTGGTACTGAGGGCTTCAAACATGATAAAATAGTAAGGAACCTCCTTATAAATCCTTCAATTAATGTCCATACAATGGTGCATGGAGAATAGTGCTTACTGTATCCTGTCGACATAACACATGAAGCCAAGGCTGGCACAAACTATAATCTCTCCCAATAAGCACACTTCCTGATACAGTAATAGGGTAAAGGAAGGACTCACTCATTTAGAAGTCTTGGATCCAGTCCTTGGAGGTTCTCTGATGTGCAATCCGCTGTAAATGGCAGCTAGTGACTAGGTTATAGTTTGCTAATTGATTTAACTCTTTCGCTGCCATTTTTTTCTCAATGAGTCTATACATTTGTAAGCTGAAACTTGGGAGAGTTTCTCTTTCTTTAACTCTTCCCTTCGGTGTGATGTCACTTGACCCCCCCCCACAGGCACATTGCTCCCGTCTCCTATATTTGCTTGTTCCTCTGACACAGAAGATGCATAACTGTGATGTTATAGCAGAGGTCAAATAAGGCAAGGGTGGAGGATACAACTGACAAATATTCAGGGGGAAAAACATACTTATTTTCAAAGATGCCATAAAAGTGAGGATGATTTACACAGTTTAACTGCTGAGGTGTGTGCAGAATACTTGTTGTGAGCTATACAGGTTGCCCCCTTAAGATGCCCCTTCTCTTCCCAGGTGTATCTCGGGGAGTTGGGTTCATCCGTTTTGACAAGAGGATAGAGGCAGAAGAAGCCATAAAGGGGCTGAATGGACAGAAGCCGAGCGGAGCCACCGAACCAATTACTGTGAAATTCGCCAACAACCCCAGCCAGAAAACCAGCCAGGCGCTGCTCTCCCAACTCTATCAGTCTCCCAACAGGCGCTACCCAGGCCCCCTTCACCACCAGGCGCAACGTTTCAGGTAAATATCAGCATGTGGCAGGAGCCAAGCACAACACTTCATTGACAAAAGGTTACACACTCTATTAGTAAACGAGGCACCTCCAGCGGTCGGATAATAATCATCTCAGCATAAAGTAAGCTGATTGGTTACGACTTGTTGTCATGGATACACTGAACATGCCTCCCCTCATCTATCAAAACAGCTCTTGGGATGTTCCATTGATCCGGATTTTCGCGGGGGAGTTACGTCCAAACACTGACTGATTTTGCCTTCTTTTTTTTCCGACTATGGCCATTTGTTATAATAAGTTAACCCCTTTCCTGCCAGAGGAGCGAGTAACACATTGCTTTTCGGGTTCTGTTGATTAATGGCTAATGGAACATCCCCTCTAAAGAGAGATAATGGGCTGTCTCCTGGAAAGGAAAGGGCCTGCATGTGGCCTCCTCAGGACCATGAATCGTGGGCATGGGGCAATCTCTTCACATGTGAGGGGGGCTTACACTCGCCCTATTCATTTAAAGATTGGGGCATTCTCCAAAAGGGGTAGGCAACTCCAGTCCTCAAGGGCCACCAACAGACCAGGTTTTAGGGATATCCCCGCTTTACCACAAGTCCAGCACAGGTGACGCAGTCAAAGACTTAACCACTGATTGAGCAACCTGTGCTGAAGCAGGGATATCCTGAAAACCTCTCCTGTTGATGGCCCTTGAGGACTGGAATTGCCACCCCTGCTATAGCTGTAACTGATGTTTATGTCGATGTCTGTTTCATTGTGTTATTTTCTTGTATGTGCTACTGTATAAATCTCTGTGTCATCCCAGGTAACGTATTTCTAAATTATACGAGGGCAGAAAAATATGTAAATAATAACCAGACAGTAATTCATACCATTTCCTAATGGAGTGCAATGCAGTGCAAGATTAGTCTGATATTCAAAAGAAGAAAACAAGACTACGGCAATTTTTTAATTATTGAAAGACTGTAATTTCTGCAGCTGCTGGCATGCAACTCAGTACCAAATGTATAGATTGGGGTGCCCTGCAGCACTTAAAGAGTTAACTGCCTTGATGCCGAAGGGACCAGCGTCTCATTGCAATGTGTTGCAGGCACCTCGGTCAATGGAAGTGGTGGAATAAACTAGGCTGGCTCCTTCTCTCCGTGTCAGGGAAATCGATTTCTCACTCAACTGCTCAATGGCCTCTTTTTTTTTTCCAAGGCTGAGAACTAATCTTCTTGCCAAGTTTCATGGGGTATTGATCACTGTTCCTCCGATATTCTCTGGTGGCGCTTGAGAAAGCCGACGGGCTGAGCTGGAAAGCTGAAATCCTTCACTTGCCATCATTTTTGTAATGTCTGTGCGTGCAGAAGATGTTTGGGGGGGGCGGAGGGGAGGGAAGAGATTAATTATTGTTTGCCTTTCATTTTAAATGCAGTTATTTGTTCTGCAATTTAAAGCGGTGCAAGGCTTGTACCAACCGTCCAGCCTCCTCAATCTTCAGCTTGACAAAAAGTTCCCCCAAATCACTGATAACCACTAACCCCTAATGCAGGAGTGGCCAACCCCAGTCATCAAGGGCCACCAAAGAGTCAGGTCAATGACTAAGCCACTGATTGAGTCATCTGTGCTGAAGCAGGGATATCTTTAAAATCTGACCTGTTGGTGGCCCTTGAGGCCTGCCGTTGTCACCCCTGCGCTAATGTGTGTCCCCAACATCCTCTCTGTCGGCCAAACACCAACAGAAGAATCTCTAGTGGGGAGAGACGCGCCTGTTAGACAAGTGCTAGTAGCTGTATTGACCCGGTGGAAATGTGGGTTTATTGCAGATGTGTGCTACCTTTGAATGGACTGACACAGTTATTTTACTGCAGTATTTATATATTAGATACTTGGTTATAAGGTCTTGAAAGCTCATAAAATACATATATGTGAGGACTGAGGAGCTATATTGTAGATCCATTAAATGGTATCACAATTTACAACAACTCTGGCTGATTTCTACTGTGGGTCAAAGCATTGCACAAAATTCCCTTCCCACCAACACAAAGAAACCTTAAAATGAATGGCAGATAAGAGGCACGTCGCCTGCCCATATTCCAAATCTATGCACACTGCGCCTACTCTCTGTCCTATTTTCTCTAAGTAGCTGAACGTGTCTAAATGTACCACCGACTAACTATGCCAGGGCCACTGATTGAGCCACCTATGCTGAAGCAGGGATACCCTGAACACCGGACCTGTTGGTGGCCCTTGGGGACTAGAATTGCCCACCCCTGAACTATGCCATTCACCATGCTTACTTTTTAGCACTTCTCCCCCCCTTCCCCTCCCCCCAATGAGCAATTCCCCTTTTATAGAATGTGGACCCAGAACTGGACATTGTAATTGCCACTTAAATTAAATATTTCCATGACATACAGAGCAGGAAAAGGAAAGAGCTCCAACCAGCTAAATATTCTACTGCTAATTGCGAAGAAAGCCTCTTTTTGTTCCTCTCTCTACCTTTTCTCTCCACTTACTATAGTTTTAACCCTTTGTTGGATGGTTGGGTATATTACTGTGTAGTATTGCTCACCCCTCCACTGCCCCTGCTCTGTACTGCATTTCGGGCCCCTCTGGCAGATAAGGGGGGGGGGGTTTAAAAAATGCAGCATATTAATTGCCCCGGAGGCTTTGTAGCACTAAAGATGGACACAAAATCTCATAAAGGAAAATGTTGAATATTTGACAAAACACAGGAGTTTGAAAATAACCGCGGCTAAGGGTTTACAAATGAAAAAAATAAATGCATATATTCAATGAAAAATGCGATAAATTGAAAATAAAGTGCTGACTGCCGCCATGACATTTTTTTAAAAAATAGCCTTGCAAAATGTGACAATTTCACTTGAATTTTTGACTCTGAAAGTTCTTTCGACATATTCGCATCATTTCAAAGTTTTCACAAATTTTAAGAGGAAAAAAAAGGTGGGAGGGTAGGGGGTAGGAAACGATTTTTTGACACATTCGCCTTCCTCTATTCAGAGCATGAAATGCTGCTTGATTGACTCCTACACGCTGACGCTCTCGCAGCCTAATCAAGTGGTAGAACATTTTGCCTTTCTGTTGAAGAGGCGCGTCATTATTAACGGCTCCATTGAGCGCTCTTACCATCTGTGAGACATTAACCCAAAGACACTCCTTCTCTTTCAGGCTGGACAATTTGCTTAATATGGCCTATGGCGTTAAGAGGTAATTAGAATTTCACAGATTGCCAGATGTCCACGTTGGCACAGATTGGTGCTGCAAATTTATTTATTTATTTATTTTTTGGTTCGTTTTATTAATTATTTATTTTCAAGTCACTAACTTTCTCTTTTTGTTTTTAATTGCGCCGAAAAAAAACCCGCCCCTCCCCCTCCACCCCCCACAGCATGTGAGATTCTGTTATTTTGAGTTCGGACGCAAACACATTGTGCATTTTGTCACCTTTTTTTTTATTTTGTTTTTGTTTTTATTCACAGGTGGACTCCTGCCGGTGTTACGGTGCAACAGCTACATTGGTTTACATCAAGGATGGGCAACTACAGTCCTCAAGGGCCAGCAACAGGTCAGGTTTTCAGGATATCCCCGCTTCGAAGATTGAGCCACCTGTGCTTCAACCAGTCGAAGACTCAGCCACTGATTGAGCCACCTGTGCTGAAGCAGGGATATCCTTAAAACCTGACCTGTTGGTGGCTCTTGTGGACTGGAGTTGGCCACCCCTTCCATAGTCAGTAGTAAGGTTTAATGCAGCATATTCCTGGAGTTCTGCTTCATTAAACTGAAATATTTACTCCTCGCAGAAACATCTTTCTTGGTAGAAGCAGACCTTTAAACCTCTCTGTCCCTCCTGGCAAGGTGCTGAAAATAAGCTTCCCATTGGATTTTTCAATCCTTTGTTTTGATTAAATCATTAACAGTGTAGCTGCGTGCACCTTAAATGGCCAGGGGCTGTCTTTTATTTGCAGGTTTAATAACTGTTACAATTATATCGTGATTTATTTATTTATTTTGGTTCCTTGCAAAGTCGTTGAAGTTTCTCACATAAGACTGCATTGCATAGAGTAAGTCCATGACTTGTGCATCATACATGTGTCACTGTCATATGGAGCAGAGATTAAAGCATATAAATAAAAAGGGTATTTTCTACGCCCCCCCCTCCCCCACCCCGATAGAAACCGTTTCAGTTGTCTTAACCCTTTAGTTGCCAGCTGGATACATTTATTCCTTCTTAATGAGTCCATGATTTCCAAAAGCAATCGGAAATTTAGCAAAAATGTGTAATTTTCCAGCTCCAACGAGGCTGTAACAACCAAGGACAACCTCTCCCCAAACAAACACACAACTACGGGTCTTAATGTTTAAGACTCCGCTTTTATTACTCTCAAGGAGGATCTGAAAATATGCATAATTCAAACCTTCTTTATCATTTAAATATAAGTATGCAGAATACAGTTCATTTCATGCAGTTAAGTGTGAAATATGAGAGGAATGCCATTGGTAAACTGAACACCAAGTTGAAGACCTAAATGTGGTCAGTGTGAGCTTCTAATACCTTAGTAAAAGCCACTTGAAAATGTACTGTCAATTTTGGGTATTAAATTATATCTGCAGTTTAATCACTGTTGAGATACTCTGTTTACAGTATATCACAGGCTGCCCTTTGGTAATGATGTCACATTATTACAATTTATAGCATACCAGACAATTGGGTAGCCTGTATTATGTTTGAAATGCTTGACCAGACTTGGGATACTGTTTGAGACGTGTGACTCTTGAGTTATCTTTGTGTTTTTCGTTTTCTTCTTTGGAATAAAAGTTCCCATCACCAGAACCGTTCAATGCATCATTTATTTTCCTTTCCCCCACTTTCTCCCCATCTCGTGCTGTTGTCACACTGCTGATATCCTCTGCTCTCTGTCTTCTCTCAGGTTCTCTCCAATCACAATCGATGGAATGACGAGCCTGGTAGGAATGAACATACCCGGCCACACGGGTACCGGCTGGTGCATCTTCGTTTACAACCTCTCACCCGACTCAGACGAGAGTGTCCTGTGGCAGCTCTTCGGGCCGTTTGGTGCCGTCAACAACGTGAAGGTCATCCGCGACTTCAACACCAACAAGTGCAAGGGATTTGGCTTTGTCACTATGACCAATTATGACGAAGCTGCCATGGCTATCGCCAGCCTTAACGGATACCGCCTGGGAGACCGAGTTTTGCAAGTTTCCTTTAAAACCAACAAAACCCACAAGTCTTGAATTTCTTGCCTACCAACGTCAACCTGACAAATCTATTCACGAACAAAACGAAGACGAAAAACAAAACAAACAAAAAAATACTCAATGGCTTATAACCAACCATGGACTTTATAAGCCGGCGTTGCCTAAGTATTACCATTGGATATCCTGGGATAAACCGGAAAGGATTTTATAATGCTTAGAAACAAAATAACGAAAACAAAAAAACTTTGATGCATTGAATGTTCTTTCATAGCTGTCGTCGTTGAATATAATATACATAGATAACAATGAGCAGGGCTTTTTTAACCCAGCCGGCTAGTTTTACTGCCTTCTTTGAAGGTGGCTCTTTTTAAGATGACCATGAGTTCATTTGAAAAAAGTAAAAAAATAAAAAAATGAATTAAAAAAAAAAACAAACTTGAAAAAATAAACAAGCAAACAATTTTTACAAATGTAACACGATAAAGAAAAGAAAAAAGAAAAATACGTTTTTCTTTTCTTTTTCAGCTTTCTTTTCTGTTCACAAAATGAGTCCTTTCAGATTGGTGACACCCTCCCCCCCTCCTTTCGCTGTCACCCCTTCAGTGCCGGAAAGCACATTCTCTGCAAAAAAAAAAAAAAAAAACCTCCAGCACTGAAAGGGTCATATGAAAAAAGGAACAATATGTTGGTGCAAAAAGGGAACAAAAGTGATTACTTTTGCACCCAATTGTATTGTTTGGTGATGAAAGGAGCAGTCTGAGCTGTTCCAGGAGGGGATCACAGGAGTCAGAATACCTGATGACGCAAAACAATTTAAATAAACGAACAATGTTGCCAAAGAGTTGGTCTCTTTGCTGAAAATGGGTTTCCAGAAAAATCTATTTTTATAAAATATAAAGAATTTTTACAAGAGAATCTGGATTTGAGAAAAAAAAATAAAATAATATTTTGACTGGCTAATTTAGGGAGAAATTGACAACTTTGTCATTCATACTGCACTGGTAACTTTTTAGAGAACAAGACATGTTTTAAATTGGATTAGTAGAATGTTTTTTGAAAGATGGGTTACAAACAGTTGATCTTCGTACCTTTTCATAGCATGTTACAAAAAAAAAAAAAATAATATTGAGTAAGGGAGTGTTCACAGTTCCCCAAACCACAGTCAAAACCCAAAAGCAAGGAGGTGCATTGCAAGACAATTTCTTTCTTTAAGTCATCAGTACGGGATATCAGCAGAACAAAAGAAAAACTAATTTTTTGGGGGGGTCAAAAACGTCCTTAGTTTGAGCAGTAGGTGCTACAGAGTTCTTTACATATCTTAGTATCATAGTTAAATGTAATGTGTTTTGAAAGAATAAACATTTGCTTTAAATCTGTTAAGAATTTTCGAATTCACTATACAGCCCTTTCCAATATAACTGGGCTGCGTTGGCACATTTTAAAACACTGTTTTTATGTTGCTTGCAACACTTATTTATTTAATTGCTGATGTAATGCATTTGGCCAATATCAAATATAACAGGTTTGGCTAGTCTATTTATTTGTTTACTTAAACTATGGGAAGAAGCATATTATTGTGTCATTTCTTGTGTGTGTACGTGTATATATAATATAAATATATATATATAAAGTTATTTTTTTTCTTTCTGTTAATTTATTATTAAGTTGTAACACTTTGCTAGTTCTGTTTGTATATGTCTTAAAATGTTTTCTTATGATACTTGATTGACAAGCGTATCAAGGTAACTTGTGTAGAAATATTGTTTGATATGTTGTCATGTTTGTCGTGAATATTTTTTTCTTACTGCACAGTAGAAACAAAAAAAAAACTGGGTCTTTATTTTAATGTTATTCTGATCAAAAAAAAAACAAACAAAAAATAAATAAAAAAAAGAGAACAGAGCTAAGGGAACAAAAGACAGAATGAGCAGCTCCCCACATTCAGTGCACTGATAATTTTAGGATGTTTGTGCTTTGTACCGTTGCATATTTTAAAAAAATAAAATGGAATAAAAAACAGTCTGCTCTTCCCTGGGTACTAGGACAGTTAACTCGCTATGCATAATCTAGTTGATAGTTAAAATTTGCTATTGCTTTTCTTGTCTTGTTATATCAAATCTTTTCAATACAAGTTTAGTCTTAATGGTAATAAAACGTTGTTATGGTTATATATAACTTGTGCTCATTTTGTGAATTTAGTTTTTGCCATGTTCCACCCACTAAATGTGTGGAAATGTTTTCCCGTCACGGGGTAAACATTTCTACATAGAAGACATAAACAAACAAAAAACGAAAACATTCCGTGTTCTATATTTTCTGTCCGGTAGCATGTGATGTATATGTTCAGGGCAGGAGAGTATTTGGGGTGATGGGAGAAGGTATCAAAAGTGGTTTTGTTCTGTTAAATTGCAAAGTTAGATTTGAAATACTCCAAAGGCTTGCAAAACGTGGGGGGGAAACACTGAACTACATTTATGAACTAAAAATCTTCCCACTTAAATATAGGTGGTCATTTATCAAAGTCTCCCAGGTGCAATACCGGAGAACAATACAGCACCAAATTTATCAAGGGAATATTTCCCATTGACACCAACGTGTTTCTCCTCTGATAAATCTGGGGCAGTGTCCGAGTATTAGGGTACTTTGCTCCAGTTCAGCCTACATCAGCAAGTGACATGGGAAGTGATTATATGTAGTGGCAGGGAGTGTTAGTGGAGGGGTGTTTGATGTGCCTGTTGTAATTGGATCAATTCATTTTTGTGTGTTGTCACTTTTTATGTTTTTTATTTGTTTGTATGAGATAAAAGGGGATCACTCCCTAAACTGCCATTAAATTCACCATCTGGGAATCTTTAGCCAAATGTATTAAATTTGAAAGCACATTATTGCCTTAGCTGCAGATATGTCTAAAGAACAGAATGTTGAAATAATCCCTTTCCTGGCGTTAAGACTGTCTCTTTGATACGATACAGAGACTTGTTACCCAAGTGCAAAAAAATCCACACCAAATGTATTTTTTTTTTAAAGTACAAACTCATTTTCAATAAATACATTTACTTACACAGTAATCTAGACTACACACTCAAATTATAGTCTCTGACCTCTATGCTTGGTCACAAGGTTACTGCAGACAGAAATTGTCTCTGACCTCTATGCTGGGTCACAAGGTTACTGCAGATGCAAATTATAGTCTCTGACCTCTATGCTGTGTCACAAGGTTACTGCAGACACAAATAATAGTCTCTGACCTCTATGCTTTGTCACAAGGTTACTGCAGACACAAATAGTCTCTGACCTCTATGCTGGGTCACAAGGTTACTGCAGACACAAATAATAGTATCTGACCTCTATGCTTGGTCACAAGGTTACTGCAGATGCAAATTATAGTCTCTGACCTCTACGCTGTGTCACAAGGTTACTGCAGACACAAATAGTGTCTGACCTCTATGCTGGGTCACAAGGTTACTGCAGACACAAATAATAGTCTCTGACCTCTATGCTTGGTCACAAGGTTACTGCAGACACACATTGTCTCTGACCTCTGACACCTTTATAAGTTTATTAGCTCTGTTTATTCTCAGTCATTTTTTTTTAAGTGTGGAAGTTTCTCTCTGATCAGCTACACTATGAAATTATAAAATATCAGCAAACATTTTACAAAGTCCACACAATGGTTCAAGTGAAAATAAATATTAATAAAATAAGATATGTACTGCTGTGAGTTGTTGTAATTTTGTCTATTTATTCATGAAAGGCTCTCCCCAAAAAATGTCACTTACACCAGTGTGCAGACGTTTTTGTTTGCTGTTTTTGCAGGTTTAAAATGGAAACTATTCATAATAACAAGGAATTTCTGTCATTATCGCTGTTTTCCAGACAGTGATATATATTGTATACTGTGTGTGCTTTGTCATTTTAACGTAAAGACGTATAGTGGTTCCCAATAACTTATAACAAGGGCCCATGTGAGCCCATTCTCTGGGGAAAGTTACTGTACATGCAAAGAAGCTTTTACAAATATTTGAAGCCCCATTTAGATTGTGACTGGGAATAGAGAGAGTTATTGTGGGCAAATCGATCATAAATGTGTTAACTTCAAATTTGCAATGTGTCGCTGGTGAAAGGGTTATGCTGAAATATTAGAATGGGTGTGTATCCAGCACGCTTTAATAAGACCGTCATGCTTCATTCATTAATATTCTGAACCCTTTGCATTTTTGTCAAATAATTTTTGAATTTTATTTTTCAAATAACTCACATTTCTTAGGCTGACAAAGTTATATTCAGCTGAGATGTAGCTGTTTAACCGTTTCACTGCCAGCGACAACGAATGCAGTTCTGGCAGCAAAGGAGTTAAATGACACATTTGGGGAGTTATCTGTCAAAGTCTTCCAGCTTCAAAAACGTCATAATACTATTGCAAAGAAACAGCATCAGATTTCCCAAACACAAGAGTCTCATTGTTTTCAACAATATCTCCAATACATTTCACGGAGTTTTACATCATTTGAGCGCCAGATTAACAAACACGGATACCCAGTCTCCATTCTGCAGAGGAAAATGAAACAAGATGAACTAAAACTGATACATAGAATGTGTGGCTCAAGTAACTTATTCCTTGATCCCTCCTGAGCCTATGGGAACTCTGCATACAATTCACTAAAGCCAGGCCACACTCACACAAAGTACATTATCAAACTAACATTATTACAAAATCAGGGAACACTTTTGTTAAAATGTCAATGTTGTGACAACACAGGCAATGTCACATCTTGATACATTGCCAACTAAATTGAGAAAGAAACAGCGCTACGGCTTTCATTAGGGTAAGTAAAACTGACTGTCTCCTAAAAGGGGAATTGAAGTCAGATTCACCAATTGAGCCACCTGTGCTGAAGCAGGGATATCCTGAAAACCTGAACTGTTGGTGGCCTTTGAGGACTGGAGTTGGCCACCCCTGCAATAAAGCGATGCACAGATCAGACAGAGTGATCACTAAGGCCAGGACTAAGCCCAATATCACATAATCCTGTGACTCGCTGTGCCCATTTATCCAAAAGCTAAATATCTCGGGGGATCTTGATTATAAGGGATCTGCTTTTATTTCTGTCATATTTTGAAAATGGGCGCCACCATTCTTTAAAAAAAACGATACGAGCCATATTTCTAAGAATAGGACCCAGAAGTAGCCACTGCCCAGGACCAGTATTCTCTGCTGTTCCAATGGGGCTTCTATGTGGGTGGCCATGTCTGCTGAGACCCAACTACAACACGAGGCACACACTGAAAGAGAATATATCATTTTTATACTGTCTCTCTGAAACAAAGTTCCCTCAATCCAATGGAAGTCAACATTTTGCTTCCAACCGTCTCAGAATGTTTTTTTTATTTTTATTTTATACAAATGTTGGCCAGTAGGTGAGGCAGGAGTATGGCAGAAGCCAATTCTGGTCCTAGAAATGTCATACATAATTATTTATTGCAATTAAATACAGATACAGTGGCTTGGAGTGGAGGATGATCCAAGTGTGAAGATGATCCAATGCTGATTTTATATTAACATTTGCTTGCCTTCTAGCAACCTTGGTATAATAAAATAAGATAAGTTATAAAAACTAAATTAAAAAAAAAAAAAAGAATAAAATCAACAAACCTGGAATATTTCCACACTGACCAGAATACTGATCTTTTCCATAACTTTGCTGCATTTATATTATTTTTACTTGTAGGGTGGCACCTTATACAGTAAGTGTGTTTCTGATTCACATTTATTTTAAAGAGTTGTAATCAAGATAAACATAAGGTGTACAACAAAGAAAGTAAAACATGGAAGGGGCTCTGCTAAAAAAAAAAAAAAAGAGTAGCATTTCGTTACGAAACGCGTTGGAAAACGCACCTGTGGACTTTGGGCTGTTCCTGGATTCTGGACACTGAAATCTGAGTGAGGTGACAATCCCCAATTAGGTTCCTCCAGTGACACCATCAGTCAGTGCCTTGGAGATCACACGTGGAGCGAGTGCCGATGGAGACGGTCGCGTTTTTGCTTCCTTGTGATCCAGCGATTTAGTGACGATTTTACTGCGTTTTAGGATCAGAGGTTCTGCTGCCTGATGCCGCTTCAAGACGTTGACTTGTGCCCGGCGGTAAGAGACCCCATTGCCGTTTGAAGCAGTTCGATGTGTGACTGATGTGCCGTTGCAGAACCCCAGATCCAGTGAAAAGAGCATTCACGATAAGCCTGATTTTATTTATCATCTTGTACAGTACGTGTGATACTCACCTTTATAACAACCAATACAATTTTTTACACACTACACTATGATAGTCATGCACTTTTCCCTTTTATGTTTATCTAATGTTCTGTGCGTTACCTGTGAAAAGAAAGTGCTACACATGTTTGGCAACAGATGCATGTCTGGAAGTACTTTTAACATCAAATTGCACAAAATATGATCTGCATCAAGCAGCATGTCACTTTGTTTCAAGTTTTGCTGTGTAAACCTTTGCGTCAGCAAGTAATATTGAGAATAAATACATTGAGCCGTGCAAGACAAGCTCCACCCAAACAAAGCGAAAATGTAATCTAAAGGTTATTGTGAAGGTTCATCACTGTGAGGTTGAACAGTGAAGGGGAAAAGCAAATACACTGATCAAGAAAAAAAAACTATTGAGAGTAATAACATTTTTTAATTGATACAAGTGGGGCTATTTTGTTACCCCAGAATGACTCCAGTTTTGTTTTTTTTCCGGATATACAGAACCAAATGTGTGTTTCAAATATCAATAAAATGACTAATCAGAATTAGTTGAGTATCCTGCTTCTCTCTACTGCCCAGCTGTGATTTCATTTATGATTGTAAGAGGAACCACTTGGCAACAGGAAGGAGTGTTTGAAAGTCAGTGTTGGACTCATTTTAGTCTAAAGTTTCCCTTTGGGACGGAGTTGCTTTAACAATGATGTATACCCAGTATTATTGGCATCACTGGTTCTTGTTGGGTCGGTACATTTTACCTTCCTACAGTCTTTGGAGAATTGGAAGGACTATGTACATATTAAATGGTATGCATCAATTTCCTTACACCTGTCCTTTTATGGACAGCTGTTTCATTAACCTGCCAGGAAACGTGTATCACATGCTATATAATTGTCAGCTTGCATCGGATTACTGTAAGTGTGAAATATAGTGCACATGTTCACCTTCTACAAGAATAGTCACAGGTGTCAGTAACCTGAAGACAATATGAACATACCCTGCAGCACATACAAGAAACTGCCCACTGTCCTTACATGAATCTCAGATTTACTGAGCCTGTCTGGCAGGTAAGATCCTTGACCTTTATGCAGCATTTAATAAGGTCACGGGTCTTTCTAGAAGTGAAAGAGTTAACATGTATGTATTACTGTGCCTATCCATGAGATGGAATACATAAAACACATTTTATCTTCCTTCTTGACCAGTTTATTGGTTGCATTAAGGCACTGGAGTGTGTCAGCCACAGGTCTATTGCCTGTACTGAGATGATTAATGGTATTTAAACTGCTTCATGACAGGCCTGTGAATGCACAGATATATCAGTCATCTACCAGCATTACTGCGGGAAAATAAATACTTTTATTTGTAGGGCTGATTTTATCTCTGCTGAATACACACTTGTTTAACTCATCTACTGCCAGAGAAGCCTAGAAAACATTCACCTGATCTTCATTAAAAAAAAAAATATTGGGGTGCTGAGCTAGACAGCCCCCCGATAGCTCGGATTCGATAGTGAAAGGAGATAAAAAGCAACTGAGGATCTGAGCCATAATCCTCAAGTACTGTACTACTTATCGCCAGGGGGATGGAAGATCCCTGGATCCGGAACAATGCCAAAGAATAAAAAAATAAATAATAAGGAGGCAGCTTTCTTTATAAAACGAATCAGCACAGTTTGGCCAACTGAAAATGGCGCCTTGTCCCTTGGCAAGGCAGGGTCGGAATCACAGGCTGGTCTGTAGGGCCTACTCTCAACAAAAAAAATTGTATTCATGAGCTATACTTAAATATTAGGACCTTACTACAAGCAGAGCTACAGGGAGCATTGTGGGAGGTCAATCAAGACCCAAAGAACAGAAGCTCTGGAGATAAAATATTATAAAATGGTCACCAACAAAAACAAGATGGATCAAGTATTCTTGTCCCTCAAAGACCAAATTAAAGGTATTTATAGAAGGCCTTGAAAATAAGTCCCACTGCAAAAATCTAAGAGTCAGAAGGATCCACAAGATAATCTTCCACTACCTGCATTGCCTATTCCGATTGTTGTTTCCGGACACAGACACCGATTGTTTCTTGTTGGATAGATCCCACAAAGTTCTGCGTGGGAAACCTAAAACATCAGAGACACCAGAGACGGAATAGTCCGGCAAAATGAATATAGTATAAAAGAGGAGCTGATGTCTGCTGCCAGAAATAACTATGATAAAACTGGACGAGAATCAGATACAAAACTATGCAGACCTCTCACCAATTACTCTTCAGAAATGGAGATAACTCAATCTGATAAGAGAATTAATCTGCCAAAACAACATTATTCATATACATATATATATATATATATATATATATATAAAAAACAACATTACCATTCTCTCGTCCGGTAAAGAAAGACTGCACTCGGTTCAGTAATCATGAAAAACTGTATTGGGCATCTGAATAAAAAAGATAAGTCACCCAATCCGACGTTTCGGTCCTGGAATAGGACCTTTCTCAAGGGGGTGTAATAAATGGTTATACTTGTCCCTGAAGAAGCTCCTTTGCTGGAGGGAAACGCGCGTTGGACGCGCAATGTTAGTCTCCTACTTGGAGCTGTTTTTAATGTAGTGTTTGCAGTATCCTGGGTGTAACTGTGAAGACCATATGAGTTAACCATTTATTAATCAATTTATGGTCAGTGAGCCTGCTATCCTTGCACCCTATGTGAGGTGTCTTTACATCAAATTGCTGTGTATTCAAGCCAGCACCGCTGTGTTTGGAAGATCTATAATACAGCTATTATACTATCACATGCCAGCGTTATTGTTCAGACTAATCTCTATGTTAATGTGCAAGGGAGCTATATTTAGCAGTAATAGGATATCAAATCCTGTGGCCACCTACCTGAATATATTTATACACAACTCTACAATTGGTCTCATCGTTGCCCCAGAGGGGTTAATACCCTACTCATAGCATTCCCTGTCTCTAACATCCCATCCTATCAACTGGTACTGGGATAGTATGAATAACTTACGACACGATTGCTTGATAGCTATGATTTAATACATTTTTAATTCACATCACACGTTACTTTGGTAATATATGTTTTAAGGATTTATTAAAAGTTAATTTTTACACTTGGGTGGTGTGCATTTAAGTGAATTCTTTTGGGGGCACATTCATTTTGTGTTTCCCCTTCCCCTTTTCTGATGCACTAGTTTGCATACTTATTTACTGGGGAGGTACTAGAGATTGGTTTACTCTTTGTGTGTTCATTTTGTTGTATTTATTAATATATTTATATAATTTTGAATACCTGAGTGTTTTTTGAGGGATACTCTTTTCTTCTTTTGTTCACATAAAAAAAATATATATATATATATATATATATTCCAGAACAATACTTTCTAAAGTTGATCTTAATCATTTGAGATTGAATTAAGAGTAAATGCACTTTTCCCACACTTTTTCATGACCCTTCTACAAAAGCAATAATAAAAACCCATTTCTTTGACAAATCCTCTGTCTTTCCAGATAAGGGAGAAGATTTCGCCTCCGTAGAAAGCATGATTCGCATCGAAGTCAGCACATGAGGTACATAATTAACTTTTTAAGCATAGGAATCTGTCTGAAAGACGCCGCGAGACTCCCACACACCACCATCTGCCGCTGAGAATGAAATGTCCACCTCGCAAAGGAATTCCTGCAGACTTAGTGCAGAAAAAGGTTCCTCTGTGTATTTGAAAGAGGAGCCTGAAAACAGCATACTGCAACCAATCTGGGAGGGACGGAGCCCAACCCCACAGACCTCTACTGAATTTGCCATCATGTAAAAGCACTTAGGCTGCGGCCCCGCTGCCTGCGCTGCACGTGCATCTGCGAGGCAGGCGGCGCGTGCGGCCGAGTCCCCCGGTCTGCAGAGAGCTGCAGGGGGAAAGGCAGGGGGGGGGAGTTATAGTGTGTTACTCGGGCGCTAGCTCTAACCGTCACTTGGTAAATGGATATGTATTTTAAGCATAGAAAGGGTATAATACAACCTTATTTGGAGTTCAAGCAGGGGGGGGGAGTGATGGGGGCGCGGCCATGACATCAACCGGCAGGTTCGCCCCCATTGGCTGAACCGCCGGGGGGCGTGGCCTAGCGCTCCGTCGCGACTCCTGCTCTCAATTTTCTTGAGAGCAGGAGTTTCTGTCAGCGCGGCACCCCCCCCCCCCCTCGCAGCGGGCCCAGTCCCATTGTGGGGCGGATCTTGTCCCTGCAGCATCCGCCACAGCGGGCGCTGCAGTAGCCAGCGGGGACCTGGCCATAGGCATGTGACACCAGAGATGTGCGATTTGTTTGCTCTGAAGTTTGCTGACGAGTGAATGGAATCTGCTGAAATGTTTACGTGAACAATTCCCCAAAGCATGTTTGAAGACATTAGCACAGCTCGGTGAGATGGCCCTTTATCTGTATATACTGCCATTTTGCTAAATGCTGTTGAAAAAGTCACAAAATTTCGCAGTAATCTGGCAAAAAAGTTGCATTTTTGGGCATGGCTAAGGAATTTGAAATAGAAAAACACTACATTAAGGAGAAGATCGAAAAAAACAACGACAAAGCCAATTTGAGCACATGCACATAACAAGTGGTCGACAAATCACCAAAAAATCTACTCGCCGAACAAAAAAATCTACTCGCCACCTAGTACCACACGTGTGCTGCTTGGGCCAATAGGAGCTCGCCACGATGTTAAATCCACTCGCCCGGGGCGTGCAAATGTATAGGTTTGTCGAACACTGCACATAACGATATGTGACACCTTATATTACAGATGCATCATTTAGTGTTCCATGTTCAGGCCCCAAATGATATCAGTAAAAATCACAACAAATTAATGATATGCAATAAATACACACAGCCTCTGTCAGGGCCTAGATGTAGGGTCGTTTATAAGGTTATGTGTTATGATTTTTCCTCGTGCGCATTGAAATAAATGGGAGAAAAATCTTTGCGGCATGATAAATAGGGGCCTACATGAAGGTTTGATTCTGCAGCGATTTCCACTGTGTGGATTTCTCATATTGCCAGTTAAAAATGGTTATGCATTTTAAAAGCTATTTATCTTGAAAATGTTACATAAGGTGTTGCATGTCTGAGTACTTTCACATATCCTACATATATTACTACATGGGACTCGTTTTGCATTCAATGGACATTTCCATGTGTAAACCGATGGTCTACTGAAATAAAATATTACTTAAGCTATGCTGTTTTTTATCCCAGCCCAGAGAATTACTGCTGTTGATTTCCAGCATCTTGCAAAAGTAGCAGTTTTTAAATATTGATTGCTCCTCTTTTATCCCCAAAAGATATATTTTGTGACTTATTTGTTTGACCATACATTTAATATATGAAATGTTTATTTTCGGTATCGCCAAGAGAGAAATTTGCTAGTCATAGTTTCTTTGTAATAGGTTTTGTATGATTCCGACATTAATATTTTATGTTCAGTTATGGGGTTTTTGGTTTTGTAAAGAAAGATCAGAAGAATTTTTTTTATTTTCTCCCTTTCTAATTAAACAAACTTTGCAAAGCTAAAATTACCATTATTACAATTTCATTTTTACACTGAGCTCATAGTGTATGCAATGGTTTACAGGACACTGACAAAATTAATTTACAGAATAATAATTGGAGATGGGCGAATTGTAGCGAATTCGGTGAAGTTTGCCAAAAAAAAAAAAAAATTAAAAAAAAAACACGAGCGGGTTTTTGTTTCTCTAATGGAATACTGGAAAATGCGAAAATTTGCGAATGTTAACAAGTTTCCACGGATAACTTTAGCTTACAGGCAAAAATTCTCATGGAGGAAAAAAACGGGAAAACATTTTCACCGTGTCCACACATTTTTTTTTCGTCCCAAAAATCAAAGGGGAAAAAAACTCTGCGAATCGAATTTCAACAGATTTGTCCATCTCTACCAATTATACAGGGGCGTAAATGTTGGGGACAGTGATAGGGTTAATATTGGAGCAGAGGGATACTAGTAATAAATAGACACATTTACACTATGTACCATGTCACAAGCAAACCATGTTACCTCACACTCTAATTGCTGCTAATTCCACTAGTTGTCCAACAACTCCTACAAAATGCCTAAACAAAACCAACCAGTTCTACAGCCAAATACAGACAAATTATTGATATGAAAATACTCAGCATACAGAGTTATGCGTCAATGTCTGGAATCCGAGCCCGATTTCCCAATACGCGTGTCAGGCCCCGGCCTAAGAGCCTTGAATTTTCAGGGCCCCTGGTCTGGCCTCTAGTTTTATTTTTTGCATAGCTGAACATCTGAATCTGAAATCCATCCGTTTCTCTTCCCTTCCCTACATTCTGGCGCTAGACATGTGCGCCGCCAGAAAATTAGCGGCAGCTGCATGTTGAGCGTAAATTATCGACGGAGGCGGAGTAATTCGGATAACGCTGTGTAACCGTCGGGGTCGGTTTGTCAATGGCATAATTGGCGCATTGTTTTTAATTGCTGCAGGCTGCCGTTATCAGAAGCTTTTCATTAAACCCTGACTTGAAACGGACTTTAAACCCTAATTTTAATCCCTGACGGGTGGCGGTGTGTGGTGTGAGCTGGTAAGGGCTCTTTGTAAATAATGGCGCAGCGGCGCTGTCATTTAGATGCGGCAGCGTGGGTGACAAAAGTGTATTTTTGGAGTGGGGGTCGAGGTGCCCTGGTTCCCGGCCTAGGGCCCCCATTTGGGCAAATAGGGCTCTATACAGGTAGACAGAGGCACACCAATTGCCAAAAAATAATCAGGGTTTAAATTCTGGTGCATGCTAACCCATCAAATCCCCAATTTTCCAACTGAGGGCATAGACATAGTCCGCCTCTACGTGGGGTAGACTCCGGCCGGAGGGTCCCACCGAGAAGAGAGTCTTTAGATCTTGCGGTGGTGGTCTTGTCCCGAACCACAGGCCTCAAATACTGTGCGGTATCTTGCTGTGTCCTTCACACTATACAACTACAGGGGCAATGTCCCTATCTGAGGGGTCTGTCCCTGAAGCACCCACAATCTTATGGGTTCTCAGGGCCTACTTGGGGCGTAAGGGGGTAAAGTTGGCCTAGTTCAGGGAAGCACTGCTCCCTGGACACTACATGTTCTTGCTCAGCTCCCCTTCGACTGGCGTGGTGTGCAGAGCGCGCCAAATGTATCCAACTGCCTGGCAGGTATCCCTGCAGCATGATTGGCTGCTGCGCATCACATGATCGCAGCCCTAGAGGTTGCTGGGGATTGTAGTTCCCCTGCGGAGCTCAGCATGTAATGGCTGCCGCACATTGCTTGCTACTGCACATGCGCCGAGCACTAAGATGGGCGCCGCGACCTCGCCACTCACTGTACACACGCAAGTGGCTTCTGCGCATGTGCACGCAATCCAACATGGCGGCCCCTGCTGTCGGGTGCGCCGCGGACCTCTGGGGACCCACTCGCCCGATAGCAACCTCCCTAATAGCCCGCCACTCTCCCAGCGCCACGGAGGGGAGGGGAGCCAAGGGGAGCCCTGAGGGGGACCTGGCCACATTAATATCAAGTTAACACTGACGGTTTATCTACAAAGGACAGTAATGTGAAATGGTTTTCTCCTGTACAGAATATAGCGTTAACTAAAACGCACATCAGTGAGAATGACAGGAAAATCATATGCAAATGAAGCATTATCATAACATTGCCTACACACTAAAGCCTGTTAAGGTTAACGCGGGGACTTACCATTGTGGTAATGAAGTGATAGCTAAACTTGACATTACTCCCACCCAGACTCTGACAAAATCTGGATGGGTCTAACACCAAAGTTAGGTCTGATTTAACTAACAGGGCGTTATTTCTCTGTGTTATTTCCCTCTCCTCTCCTCAACTCGAGCTAAAGACCTGTTTCAGGGTCTGGATCGAAGTAACGCTAAGACATACTTAATGTCATGTTTCTGTATGATAACGCAATATTGTGAATTCAAGTAACTTTTATGAAGATGCCAAATGATTACTCAAAAAGGACCTAAGTAGAACGAATGACAGAGCACAAACCGGCCCAGTGAATAATACGTGCAGCGCAATACCAGGGGAATGAATGTGTTAAACACAGATGGTGCTCAAAACAGGGAATGAGGACCTACTCACAGGTGTTTGCTGAATGAATCCCTTTTACTCTACGGTACACACGTTGTGTTATTTTGAGAATACACTTTTATGAATAAATAATGTTTTTGCAACATGTGCTGAACTGTGGAGTTTTCACGAATACACAAACGATCTAGACCCAACTTAATAACCCCCCACCCCCAAAATCCATTTCTTCTTGATAAACATTTTCTCCAAAACAAAAGATATCTGAATTCTGATCAAAGAAACCGTATGAAAGACAAAAGGAAATTAAACTAGGCGAGGATTAAACACAGCCTCACAGCAGCCACATAATGAAAAGACCTCTCAGGCAGGGCACCTGACACGCAGGAAGGGACTCCCCGAGTCCCAGCATAAGAAAAACATCTCTCTTACAGAAATAAATTGTCCTGTTATTGAGTAAGGAAACAGTGGCAGGATCAGTGCGACAGGATTTATGTTCTTGGAGATATCTCGGAATTGAATTTCCTTGGTTACAAACCAACCAAATGAAAGGCCAGTGCCTGCTCCGTCTTAGGAAATGAAGCTCGACTGATTAATAAAACTCATGCGGGTGCATATCTAGGGTGCACTGACTGTATCATTAGAGGTGAAATATCTGCAAGGAGAAGTGAGCAACACACAGTATTGGTCTTTACACAGGCAGACTGCTGACGTACAGTATGCAGAATGAGGCAAATCTATGTGACTGGAGTCTACAATCAACTAGAGTATCTGCTTTCCAGACATAGGCTGTGAAAAAAGCTACAATGCAACACTTTTTTGCCAATTTTGTTGGGGGGGGGTCAATCTATTTTATTTTTTTTTGCACTGGATTCACGCACATTTTACAGCCAGAGGAATTTCATAAATAACATTTGAAGTGAATTATGAGGACTGTGGAGACTATGGTCCTTATTCTGTAAGGTGTAATAAGCGCCGATGAATGGCTATCACAGAAAAAGCCCTATTAAGATAAATGGGGCTTTTCATGCGATAGCCCGTCAACTGCGCTATCGCAGTTTACAGAATAAGGGCCAATGTATCAAGGCAAAGAAAATTATACATTGTACTATATTTGTGTTAAATGGCCAAATGTCTCCAATGGTCTCTATGCATCTGGGGCAGAAGTAAGTCTGAAAGTGTCCATCACTTCACTGGCAGAATTTGGGGAGAAGAAAAAAAACGAGAAACAAAATGATGTGAAGCCACTCAGAATTAAATACATCCCCATTATATTTGCATCAGAAAACTCCTCGAACCACAAGCTTGTGTACAAAGGGTCAAATTGGAGAGAATTATCTTTATACACTGGAAAAACATGAAAATATCTCTGTCAGTCAATTTCTTAAATACAGTATGTGCATTGCTTTAATTCTACCCAACTCCTCCTATTGACTCTCGTGAAATCACACGGTGCAATGGTGTTGTAAAGTATCTTGATATATACTGACACACTGAGTCACATGCGTGAAAAGCATCTTACCCGACACCCATGGGCCAGGTGTCTCCCTTGATAATACACCCACCTACCAATGCAACAAAAAAAGCAAGTGTATTAAACGGATTGTAAAAGTATCATTTTGATCCTGCTTCTTCTCGTCGATATTTATCAAGCTCATAAAACAACCTTTAAATCAGGACACAGAGAATCCTTTTGAATGTGTTTCTCAGCATCACTGTGTCAAGCTTTTTTGCATGTATTTTTCAGGAGAGATGCAGGATGAAAACGTCTCCTAGGGATGTATTTTATATCCGCCAAAGTGGGCAATTGGGACGTTTCCCGTCGATATTCCCCTTTGACTTCAATGAGGATTTCCGTTCGAAAACAGTCATAACTGCCACTTTGGTGGATGTTGGAACAAGCCCCTTAATGTCAAGTTAAAGGTAAAATTACATTGATACACCAAACAGTTCCAAACCGTTAAACTGTCCCTAGTGACAGATGAAAACATAAAGGGGGCTATGCACTAAGCTCCGTGCTTTTGCGTCCAGCTGAAACAAAAACGCACGCCCGATAAAAAGTGAAGCCGGAGACGCGATTCACTAAGGCCTTGAGCCCATTTTCTATCCTACGGGCTCAAAACAGCCACATCGTACGTGTTGGTTTTTTCCCCCCTGCTAGCGTTCTTAAACTTTACGTACGCTAGCTGATAGAAAAAAAAGCCGCTTGGAACATTTGCATGGAGATTTGCCATCTCCATGCAAGGCTGTTACAGGCGATCGTACACAAAACAAATACATTTTAATAATAGTGTACATGAGCAGGAGGTCTCTGAAGCTGAACCGCATTGGTTTCAGGTCCGGGGACCCCCTACTTCAGGAGATACAGGCCCCGTTATGAGGTGCCGGTATCACATGAACTTTCAAAGCTTCCGCGTCATGTGACAGGGACATTTACATTCTGCAGGGGATACCGGCACCCCATAAAGGGGCCTGTATCTCCTGAAGTAGGGGGTCCCCGGACCTGAAACCAATGCGGTTCAGCTCCGGAGACCCCCTACACATCTACACTACTGTCAAAACACACATATCAATAAACAATAATTCCTTACCTTAGCGGCTATCCGCTATGGTAATGAAGCTGCATTAATGTACATTTTAATAATAGTGTGCGGGAGCAGGGGGTCCCCTGAGCTGAGCCACATTGATTTCTGCCTCCGAGACCCCCTGCTTCCGGAGTTACAGGCCCCGGTATGGGGCATCGGAGGCCAATGTCGCTGCCATCTTTATAGCGTCCAAGACGCGCCGTGGGCTCAATAAAGATGGCGGCGACACTTGCACCGATGCCCCAAACCGGTGCCTTTAACTCGGGAAGCAGGTGGTCCCTAAGGCAGAAATCAAAGCGGTTCAGCTCAGGGGACCCCCTGCTCCCGCACACTATTAATAAAAATACATTAAAGCGGCTTCATTACCTTAGCGGCTATCCGCTAAGGCAATGAAGGGGTTAAGGCACAATAGCATGTTTATTGGGGACAATTGCCCCCAATAAACATAGCAAAATACAACACACATCCCTCCCGCCCCCTAACACATACAATACAGTAATGGGTAAAATAACTATTATCCAGATATGGATAATAGATTATTTGCCCATTATGAAACACATAAAACATGCATAAATAAAAACATGAAATCTTAATCTGAAAATCATCACATTGCATCTTACAATTAAACCAGCAGCTAGACAAATGTATATCAAATGTCACACAATTTCATTGAGTGTCTACATGATGCAATTAATCTGTGCATCATGTAACACTATGCAAAATCAATTTCAAAATAAAATACACTATGAACAATGTCCCCGAACCACCAATGCCATCCACAAAATCAAATAGAAAGTAAGCAACATAAATAAATTTACCATCAATTTCCTAAACCAATTACAATCCAAATCAATTATACAATTCCCTATTCAATTCCTAAAGCCAAACCATTGCCAAATTAATTCTAATTGAAAGTAACCACCATCATTCAAATCTAACTACCAGAAATAAGCCTTTAAAAATAACATGTAACTAAATAAAAATTACATTACACACACCAATGTATAAATAAAGCTGCTAAATACATTAGAAATTCATGAGATACATAAACATTAGCAAAACAATCATTTATTATCCCTGTATGTATATCCATATAGATATACATAACATACAGGGGCAATAAAAGAGCATAATAAACAATGCATTTACATCCCAAAATCACATACAATACACCCATTTAGTGTCCGTGAATGTATGTATGTATATCCATAGGGACATAGATCAATTCAGGGGCATTAAATGGAAATTTAAAAAAATACACATGAATAAAAAATCAAAAAAACCTGTAAGAGTTAAAATAATAAACGTTTCTTTTGTTTACTTACCATTAGATGCCCACTCACCGAAATCCAGGGGAACCGTAAGCTCTCGGACCAAATCCAAAAGGTAACCATGAAATAAAAAACCATTACAATCCATGTCTGTGTCTTCTTTCTTCTATTTGTAATCCTTTTCGTCAGTCTTGGGGTCTTCTTTTCTTCTTTGGGATCTTCTCCGTCTTCTTCCGTCTTCTTCCATCTTCTTATGCCACGCCCTTCTTCTCTTCTTAGGGGGGAGGTCTTCCCTCGTCGGCGTCTGGCTTCAAAATGAGATGACATAGGCTTTTATAGGCCTTAGACGTCACATTTTCATCAAATGGTTCCCACGGCACTGATTGGGCCGTGAAAACCATGTGATTTGGGGGGGATTTTTTTTTTGATGACGTCATTTAAAGGCAATGACGCTAGCCAATCAGAATGGCTGAGCTTCAATTGCCTTTAAGATGACGTCATCAAAACAAAGATGGCCGGCGACACATGGTACGGTAGCCAATCAGAGCGTGGGAACGAAATCCCAACTCCGATTGGCTTTGGTAGACCATGTGACACAGACTTTGCTTCAGCCAATCAGAGTTGGGATGACGTTCCAACGCTCTGATTGGCTACCGTACCATGTGTCACCGGCCATCTTTGTTTTGATGACGTCATCTTAAAGGCAATTGAAGCTCAGCCATTCTGATTGGCTGGCATCATTGCCTTTAAATGACATCCTCAAAAAAAAAATTCCCCCCCAAATCACATGGTTTTCACGGCCAATCAGGGCCGTGGGAACCATTTGACGAAAATGTGACGTCATAGGCCTATAAAAGCCTATGTCGTCTCATTTTGAAGATGCAATGTGGTGATTTTCAGATTAAGATTTCATGTTTTTATTTATGCATGTTTTATGTGTTTCATAATGGGCAAATAATCTATTATCAATATCTGGATAATAGTTATTCTGCACATTATTGTACTGTATGTGTTGGGGGGTGGGGGGGGATTGATGTATTTAATGTATAGGTCAGGTTTAGTTTTTTTACATACAGGGTTGGTTCCTTTTGGTCTGCGGGGGACCCCTGAAGATCACCCTCGGGCTTTCCACGGGTACCAGGCTGGAGGTGTCCATGGGGGATACCTGCGGGGAAGAACCGGTGGCCCCACGTCTGTTGGGGGCACCACATACCCCGTGGGAACCATCCGAGGCCCCTCAGACACCTGTGGGTCTGACCCGGGGCCCCCCAGACAGCTGCAGACCTACCCGTGGTGACCCGTGAAGACCACCTGGTGGACCACGGCGCCTAGCAGGGACCACACGTAGGCCTCCAGACCCTGTTTGAAACATGGTGCTGGGCTACAGTGAGGTCTACGGACACCCGTCAGGGCCACCGTGGACACGGGGTATTAACCCTGTATGTAAAATAATAAATCATGTATTTATGGGGGGCACAGGGGGTGGGTTATGTATTGAATAAATATAATGATGTTTATTGTGGGGCTGTGTATTGTTTTTCTTGTGGGTACTGGGGGTGGGGGAAGGGGTATTGGCCCCAAGGGTATGTGGGTAGGCCTCCCGCCTGGGTTAGTGGGTGAGGGTGGTTAGGCCTCATAGGATGGGTAGTGGGGGATGGTATTTAGGCCTCCCGAGTGGTGGGTGACAGTGGCTTAACCCCTTAATGACTGTAGCGGTTAATGACCGCTAAGGTGATTAAGGGTTTAGGGGACATTACATTGGCTATTTTTATTCTTGTGTATGTTTTGCAGCACCGGAAGGACATGGGCAGGATGAAGATGAGGATGAAGACGGCCTTCATCGTGGGTGCCTGGAAAAGGTAAGTGTAATATGTATTTACTGTATTTATTGTAATTTATATGTATTTAAAATGGGCAAATGCATTATTATCCATATGTGGATAATAGTAATTTTGCCCATTACTGTATTGTATGTGTTAGGGGGGTGTATTTAGTTATAAATATTGTTTATTATTTTTGGAGGCACAACATTGGCACTGCAGGCCCGCGGGTACCCCAGGAATCCCGCGGGGACCCCCGCTTGGTGAGCCAGGGACACCCGGACCCCACGGGGTCAGCCGGGGACACTCGCGGGACCTCCAGCCTCCCTCAGGTCCCCAGCCAGGGACACCCGCCGGCCTGTTGTATGGGTGTTGCGCACGCAAAAATATAAACAAAGAAATGTTTCAAAGTCCAGCTTTTTTATCACCTGCCTTTAGCTGGCGAGCTTTTTTGAACGCATCTTTCGCGTACGATAACTTTGCGTAGCTTAGTCAATCCCGGAGAAGGGCAGAATTGCACACAAACAGGTTATCGTGCGAGCAAAGTTGGACTTTGAAAAATTTCCAGGAAAAAGTCAGTTTAAGAACGCAAAGTGCCTGTTTGCGTGGCTTAGTGAATCGTGTTCGGCGGAACATCACGTTCTAAGAGCGCTTTGCGTTTTTAAAATTACTTATCACTGCTTAGTGCATAGCCCCCAAAGACACTGTTCTATGTCATAATATTCCCATGGACCTATCCTAGAACAGAGATCTACAGTACATAAGGAAGAAGTGTAACAAGAAAAGGTGCTGTCGGTGGTTTCCTCCCCTCTCCATACAGTACTTCCTAAACTGAGAGATGGTTAGCACAGTAGTTGTATTAAAACTCTTCCAGCCTGGAGATAAGGGCCATGGCGGACAATTAATCTGCCTTTTATTTTTGCTGGATTAATATTTTCTGGAGAGATGTGTTTAATTAGCGCTGCTCTCCTCCAATGATGATTTGACTTAAGACAAATTAATGGTACAGTAAGATCTGTAGTCCTACTTAGCAGCTGATAAAGCGAAAGCTACAATTTATAATGGTCCCCCCCTCCCCCCATCCTAATGTAAGACGTGATTAACCCTTTCACAATGCATCGCAGGCCAGTCTGGCAGTGGATAGGGTTAACCCCTATGTTTCCAGAAATAGGGCAGTGCATTGCTTGAAGTCTACTGCAAGTCTCACTGGCAAAAAAGCATTTAGAAGATTTGGGCCATACATCCTAATTGACCAAAAATACAATACTAAATGTCTGGTGCTGGCATTGCAGGTACCACTGTCCGCGACATTTTGAAAGGGGAAGTATCCGTCTTAGAAAGTGTTAATTGCTCCCATCCTAATTTAAAGAACAATGCAGGAAATCAAAGCATCGCATCAATATTCAGCACACAGAAATATATCTGTAGAAATTATATAACGGTTATGATATACGAGTCAGACGTCTCTGTGACTCCTCTTGCAATCACCCCCATATCACAAGCGGGTGTTGCTCCCAGGATAAAAGATATGGGAACATTTTTTATTAACACCAGATTGGAGGCTTTGCTGCTCTTTATACAGTACATAGCCCCTTTGTGTTTGCAGGCAAATACATGTGACTGTTCTCCAGACAAAAAGATGTTTGTATCTATAACCGTTTTCAGAAATACCAACGCTGACAACCTCAAAGGGATCATTTGCTGCCTTCGATCAGAGAGGAGAGCTGGAATTGTATGGAGAAGGGTGATTTAATCATTTTATTCTCTGGAAATCCTTCTAATCTAAAGATTAATCTACAAGTTTTTGTTTTTTTTCAGCCCATAGTTTTCCCTGTATGGAGGGGGAAGCAATGGAAGGATGTGCAGAGGTAAATAAAGCTGCATTCATTTGTACTGATGAGATGAATGTAAATAAACCTTTCTCTTTATAGATAAGTAATCCAGATAAAGGTGCACTCACGGTACCAGGTTATAAAAATGCCTCGGGTGCACAGCAACCATAGTCCTGCTGGAAGCAGAACCAACGGTGCCATAGGAATAGAAATAGAGGCACTCCACTGGTCTCCAAAGGTAATACATTTTGCTGCGCACCTGTGGCATTTCTGTAACCTGGTACCATGAGTGCACCTTTATCTGGATTACTATAATGTGCTTCTCAATTCTTTTGCTGAATGCATTTGGACTGCACCCGAAATCTTTATGATCATTTTTATATTCTTTTGTCTGTGTATATATATACTCTTTCGCAAGCAGAGCGAAACGTTGAACCTTGTTTAATAAATGTATTACCTTTGGAAGATCAGTGGAGTGCTTCTATTTCTCTTCTTTACAGATAAGGACATACAGTAGGTTTACTCAGAGATGCCGACAGGGTTGGACAGCGGGAATGCTGTCCCGGGCCTAGCCAGGCCCGGCCTCTCTGCTGGCAACCCTGCAGTTCTCTCTCTGCAGGCAAGCTGGGCCCTCCCCTTTTATGGGGCCGCTCCATTGGTCCATTCCCTCCACTTCCTGCAGGACTGCTGCCGTCTCTTCTCCCCCCCCCCCTTCCCCTGGCAAGCCCCATCAGTCCCTCCCTTTGGCCACCGCAAGGCCTCAGGGCTCTCCTGTGCACTGGCCATGTGTCTCTAGCAGGCCCATCAAAGGGCCCTAGGTAAGCCCACATGCCCAAGGCCCCCTCTTAAACCACCTTGTATTTGGGGAGGGAACATATTGTGTGTGCTTGTGTGTCTGTATTTGTGGAGGGGGGCCTATTGTGTGTGTGTGTCTGTATTTGGGGAGGGGGGCCTAGTGTGTGTGTGTGTATCTATATTTGGGAAGGGGGATTATTGTGTCTATATTTAGGGAGGGGGCATATTGGGGGTGTGTGTATTTGGGAGGGGGCCTATTGGGTGTGTGTGTATTTAGGGAGGGGGGGCCATTGGGTGTGTGTATTTGGGGAAGGGGGGTTATTGTTTGTGTGTCGGTATTTGGGGAGGGGGATTATTGTGTGTGTATTTGGAGAGGGGGGAATATTGGGTATGTGTGTGTATTTGAGGAGGGGTGCCTATTGGGTGTGTGTATTTGGGGAGGAGGGCTTATTGTTTGTTTGTGTGTACATTGACAGTGTAAGAGGGGGGTGAGAGCAAGGAGGTGCGTGAGAAGGTGGGTGTAAGAGAAAATGGGGGGGAAGGTTCTCGCAAGGCCGCCGACACGTTGGTGGGGGCCCCAGTGGAAACTTTAGTCCTGGGTCCTGGGTCCCGGGAAAGCTGTCTGTGGCCCTGGGGAAACTAACTCTGAAATTCTATGGCCCAGAGCCACAAAAGGGTGCTAAACCTTTGCACATATTTTCCCATTTACATAAAGGAGAGCTGAGGCGTGCTAAAGCTTGCCACATTTTAGTGGAGCTGGGCCTATGGCAGTGATACAATAACCTCCATTACAAGTGAACGCATTGCGATCTTGCATTCATTCAATCAATGGCGTTAACGCGGGTTTACAGTGTTATGTCAAAGGATTCTAAATCTCCATAACACCACGCGTGGCAACAATGGAAATTACGTGAGAGTACCACTTTGTGGTATGTGTTCTGAACTAAGGCTGTGTCCATGGAAGGACATGCAGCGCGTAGCCATGCGGACGCTCCAAGCTGAGCCCCGGCATCCTCAATGAGGATGTCTTTAGAGGGGGCTCACGCGAGCGTCCGCAGGCGTGCTGAGGAGTTGGGTTTCTCAGCCGACAGCCAATGCTGTTTTTCAGCGCGCTGTCGGCTGAAAACCTCCTATCACAGCAAAACAGTGTCAACGTCAAGGCGCCGTGACGTCTGCGCCGTGACGTTGATGTCGGTGCGTCACGGGTTATTGGCCCAGCAACGTCACTGCCCCGCCTCCCTCTGCCTCCCCCCGCCTCCCGATCGCGCCCGCTGACTCGCCTGCCAGTCCATGGGATCGCTGCTGACTGGGCAGGCGAGCCTCAGCGTCAGTGCGGAGGAGCGCGGGCTGAGGCTCTATGGACGCAGCCTAATGCTAAACATGGGAGTCCCTGAGAGATCAGAACGCTGTTATCCATTGCCGTGTAATGTTGTATCTTGTTATGAATCCTCTTGGTTTCCACAAAGGCCTAATTGCAGAATCACTTACCGCAAAACAATTAACGAATTTCCATCTTTGGAGTTGTTTTATAGACATAAATGGGATGGGAAATAAAAGAGGTTAAAGTGAAGTCTTTCTCTTTACTAAGGGACTTCACTTCGCCATCCAGGTTATTTATTTTAACATGTTTAGGTTTTGAGGTGCTTGTATAGTACCTTCATGTTTTTGTATTAAACCCAGAAAAAGGACACTTCTGCCCTCAATCAAAATGTCACGGGCTGCTTCAAAATACCCAAATGAAACATGGACAGGGCAGGATAATCTGTCTTGAAACTGTACTGCAAAACAAAAATGGATTTCAGGTCAAACATTAAATAAAACTACAAAAGTCTACAAATGTGGTGTTTTCTTTTACAGAGGTCACTAAATGGAAAATGCTGAAACTCTGTCAGTTTGGGGTAAGTCTGCCCGGCTCTATATTTTTCTGGACAGAGAACAAAATGCTGAGATTTTTCCCAATGTTGGCACACACATACTTCTGTTTAGGAACACTGGAACTGTAAATTACAGCAATAAGTAATAATTGGGTACCTCATTTCAGTTTCTAACGAGTTTCATGGGAACTAGCATATGAATAGCACTGCGGATAATACTGGACACATGATATAAAGCTTAGCCCCCTGCAGACGCACTTACCAGAATGCCATCCTACTGTCTCTGTACGTTCTCCCTATCTAGCAATTAGACTGTAAGCTCCTCGGAGCAGGGACTCCTCTTCCTTAATGTTACTTTTATGTCTGAAGCACTTATTCCCATGATCTGTTATTTATATTATCTGTTATTTATTTGATTACCACGTGTATTACTGCAGTGAAGCGCTATGTACATTAATGGCGCTATATAAATAAAGACATACAATACAATACAACTTTAACCTTTTCACTGCTAGAACTTTGTCACACCTCCGGGATTTGTGACCATGTGATTGCTTCGGCAGTGACGCGACCTCCTCCCATTGACGTAAACAGAAGTGACCGGTCCTCTCCTTCACATGTCGGGATCAGATCGAGCCTGACTTAACCCCTAGAAAACAAGCATATTAATGATGCTCTACCAAGAAGGTCAACAGGGCGCTCTAATTAACTTAACTATTGATCAACTCATGGTGGCCACTGAGATTGTTTTTCTTCCAAAACTTTGAGGAACACGGTTGTCAAAAGTAAAAACAAAGTTGTATTCATTGTTCCTAAAGCTGTAAGGGTGATCCTGTAATGGACGTGTCCTAGAAGCTATAATGAGAAATAATCCATACTTCTTTAGATCACTGACTCATTCCTGCTGGAGTTAAAGTGCTGAGCCCTGGATGAAGTGTTTCAGTTACATTTAGGCTGCAAAATCAGTTTGTAGCACACTGTGTCTATCTGACTTTACCATCACCGAGGGACCCAACCAGCTCCGGTTATCAAGGCTTCAGTTCCTTCATTAGCTTGATTTAAATGGCGGCTTCCTCGCGTAAGGTTTTTTTTCTGCAGCTTGTTCCTGCAATGAAGACATATTCAAATCCATACAGATGTACACAGCTACATACAAATGAATACAGAAGAGACACGTCTATTTATAAATATACATATATAGACAGAGAGATACAGTATCTGTAACCCATCTATTTCCACAGTCTATATGTCCTGTGGCAGGGCCCGAGTCCATCCTCCCTTAGTACACCAGAATTGGACCCCTTGAATAAAACCAGACAAGACTTGTGCATGTATTAACCAGTGCTTTATGTCCCCTGGGCAACCTTAATCCGGTGGCCCGTACTCTTAAACACTCGATACTTAACGCAAAATATATATTGTATATACATAT
The DNA here is from genome assembly GCF_040206685.1 of Ascaphus truei. Lineage (NCBI taxonomy): Eukaryota > Metazoa > Chordata > Amphibia > Anura > Ascaphidae > Ascaphus > Ascaphus truei. Next base: position 27,513,783 of record NC_134492.1, read on the forward strand.
GCAATACACAGTAAATGAGGATGCTGAGCTCTTGTCCCTCATCTTAGTCCCAGTGTCCAATGTGGAAGCCACTTAGGCCAATTTAATTACCAGCACTGTGTTTGAGCTCTTATCTCAAAATGGCGTGTCATTGTGTTGCAGGCCTGTTAAAGGTGAGAGATCTGTGAGGTGTGTGTGTGTGTGTGTGTGTGTGTGTGTGTGTGTGTGTGTGTGTGTGTGTGTGTGTGTGTGTGTGTGTGTGTGTGTGTGTGTGTGATACACAAAGGATACTGGAAAGTTGTGGGAAAGGGCCTCTCAGCTGTCTGTTATCCAGTTGCACTTTAACGGCCCAGCAAATACCTAGATCTTTCTTGCTGTGGGTTCTTGTCCTCTCTCGTTCTCTGTGTGTTGGGGATGTGTTTCTGCTGCTGTCTCTCCCTTTCTCTCTCCTTGACTAGCAGTCTCCTACAAGCCACCTCTTTCACCTCTGAGAGTGTCAGACTGTCTCTCTTAGGCTGTGTTTATAGTAGGCACGATGGTGCGTGCGATTTCGCACGCTGCGCGAACAAAATGCAGAAGCTCTATCAGGCCGGACATTGTGTGCGCGAGCGCGGGCGTGATGAAGTGACCACGCGGTCAATTTTTAAAAAGACAATTTCGTTTTTTCGCGTGGCGGCTGCGTCACATGAGCAGTTCAGCCAATGAGGGTGAACCAGCCTGGTGACGCGTCCGCCATGCCTCCACCACGCCTCCCCATCGCCTCATTGCCTCCAGCCTTAGTGCAAACATCGCTTGGGAAACACGCGTGCGCCTACTATAAGCTCCACCTTAAGCTCCTCTCACTGTCACCTGGGCTGTCTCTCTATGTGCCTCTCAGTCTGTCACTACCTGTCTCTGTCTCAGACTGACAGTTGGTCTACAGATTCTGAACAAAAAAGAAATCGTGGGGCCCAGGACAAACATTTTAAGCAGGACCCCCCCCCCCCCCCGTGTCGGCAGTATTGCGAGCCGCCCCCCCTCCCAATACCCCCAATACATATATAAATTCTCCCAAGCTCCCCAATACATATAAAAATACCCCCTAGGGTGGGGTACATTGGATATTGGTGCCTCCCCCATAATAATTGAATTTAAGTATTGCCTATTACCAATACCTCTTTATTTGTGTCTATTTTTCTCAGTCGATGGACTGAGTACATGCACTGGAGGACTTCCTCCTTTGTATTTGATATATACCATGGGAAAAGTATGGGAGGGGTGGGAAAGGATAGTAAACCTCTGCTCAGCTAACAGGTAAGTTTTTAATGGTGTAGATAAGGTGCTTGTCTGAGAATTGTATTTGCAATAAACCGAAAGAGAAAGAACTCAGTTGAAGTAGTACTCAATTATCAATGATGATTAGTGTATTGATTAAAAAATAATCTTTATTATTCAATTTAAATGTTAAAATAAATGGTGTACAAAGAAAAAATAATAATCTTGACATGAATATGTCAGATATCTGGGGCTGTGCCAGTAGTAGCGGATCGCTACATAAGGATAGACCCCTATTGTCGGTCTAAGAGTAGCAGTGTCTAGTTGCTTAAGTTGGTAAAAGTAAGTAATTACACTCCCCCTTGGCCAAGGTGAGGAGTATAGTGATGTGGAACTACAGATGATAAATCTCGTCAGCTGCTTGTATGATATAGTTTAACACAGCAATTTGTGCTGTAGTGATATGGTTTGTTGTAGTTTAACGCCACGTTGCTATGCAGATGGAGGAGCAATAGAGTGCAGCCTTGATGCTTGTCCTCAGTATATAGATGTATAGGGCCGTAATTTAAGGATTATGTGTATGGTACCTGGGGCTCCTGGGGTCTCAAAGGATCGGAACTGCCTGAAGGGGACTACAACATGACTATCCACAAATTGTACTTGAACTGTATGTGAGTGTGGGGTTCCAAGGGGGGCTCTCTCATGCGAGGGACCCAATCGCTCAAGAAAGGAAGCTGCAGCATGTATGATAGCGGTTCCCGACAAAACGGGAGAACCGCGTGGTAAGCTTTGCAAGATGCAAGCTTTTTCTGTAGCAAAATATCTGGGATCAGCGCAAAAACGAAGCCACACCCATAACTAGTGCTTGGTTCAGCGCAAAAATGAAGCCACACCCATAACTAGTGCTTGGTTCAGCGCAAAAACGAAGCCACACCCATAACTAGTGCTTGGTTCAGCGCAAAAACAAAGCTACACCCATAGGTAGTGCTTGGTTCGGCATGAAAACCGAAGCCACACCCATATTTTGTGTCTGAGCCCTGAATCCACCAGGGGGAGGAGGCAATGATTGAAGAGTCACCACTAGGGGCATAGCCGTATGGGTCTACCGCACCCTCAGATGCCTGTGGTGACTGGAAGAAGCAAGTCTTATTCTAGTTGTACTCTTCTAATATGGCTGAGAAAACCATTGTGCAGTATGCGCTACCAGGAGGACTCCTGGTAGGGCAGATCAATGGAGAGGACTGGCTCCTGTGTGTCTGCTCGAACTGTGAATACCCTGGCGGGGAAGTGACCGTCAATTCCTGTTTCAAGAGGTGTGGAACACCCCACCTTCAGCCAATATTGCCGTCACAACCTGTGCCTGGCCAGAAGGAAGTACAGGCCTTCTATACTATTATCTTTAAAGCTACCAAGGCTCATGGAGCAAGCCTCCCCCAGGGAATAGAAGAGTTCCCTGATGGCTCTCTATGATTTATGCCACCCGGAACGGAGAGGTCTGAAATGGAACGATCTTCGAAACTATGTTGCATGTAATGACGAATCGGAGGCAGATGCTCAGAGGGAACTGTGTGTCAATGATCAGAACTTTAAATGTGACTTACCTGGTGAGATGACCGCTGAAGAGGAGTCTGGTTCTCTTCTGCTGGTGGTGCAGGAGTGGGCCCGCTACTTGCAAGCTGCTGCCAGCATTGCCGAGGTGTTCCAGCCATCCTCTTCATTCAAGGTATCGACGCTGTGCTGGAGGAATCGAGGCTGAAGGCTCCATCGCGATGTTCCTGCCGAAGTGTCATCCCATCGTTCCCGGAGTAGTGGTAACAGCCTTCCAGAGCGAGAGGGAGCTTCATCCAATGTCCATGACATAATCGAAGGCGACCCCACCAGAGCGGAAGTCATCCGAGACCCCAGAAGATCTTTGCGAGGCGTCGGAGGCGCCTGTTCCTGGACAGGAGAACCACATGGATACAACAGCCCAGCAGAGAGGCCAGGATACGTTCGATCTCCAGGCTCCTATGATGACTACAGCCCTGCTGAACGGCGCGGGTGCATCGGCCCAGCTGGTTCCCGTGAAGGAATCCATCTTGGAAGTACCGCCGGTGATGCCTGAACAAATTCCTAATGAGCCACTGTTTTGGGTGCTGCCAGGGCAAGCCTGTGGGCAGAATTTAATTAAAAATAGGCACATAGGCAATAGGGCACATAGAATTTTAGTTCAAAGTTACAGGAAGTCTCATGGATTCGATTATCCATGCGTGCCTGAGCCTTTAATGCGGGAAGCAGAAGCCCATAGAGAAGAATGGGTTAGGGATGCCGTGCTGGATTATCTGGCTGCCCGGTGTAACCTACCCTGCTATTATAATGAGGAGAAAGTATCCTACCTCATAAGGGTATGGGAAAGTGGGTAGAAATATCTACTTAGACAGGGTGGAGTACCTCTCAGAAAGGGGCGAGAAAAGGTGTTAGTAACAGTACCTGATGATGAGGGTAGGTTAGTTCGCAAACCTGATCCAAAACATTACTACTGTATAGGTATAGATTCTCCAGTTAGGAAAGATCCTGTTGTACCCATAAGGAAAGATCCTGTTGTACCCATAAGTACTAATTTTATGTTGTTCTTATGTTTTTCCTGTTCTCCAATTTAGGGATGACAGGTAAATTGGGTGTCTCAGTGGGGGCGTGAGAGTTCCACCAGGTGGAGCATGTAGCCAGGTACCCCCTAGGCTACTAAATTCCTCTCCCTAACATATAAGTCCTGGTACCACCGCAGGCAGTGTTGGGGTTAATCTTCACTCTTGCTGCAGTGAACAACTCCATAGAGTGATAGGGGAGGTGGACCCAAGGCCTAGGTACCGCCCACTACTGGGGCTTAGACCTGGGACTCTTCCCTGGTAACCAAAAAGGGGCGGCAGCTTAAAGTTAGTATCTCTCACCTCAGGATGAAGAGAGGGTGTGTGTTCCAGGAGTCCTCTGGACAGAGGGTCTCCACGGTCCTGATCCTTTAGGGGAGTAGGTGAAGGGAGCAAAGGAGAGCCTCTTGGGGCCTCAAGCCCCTTGGGTTCTGCTCCAGGGTTAGGAGAAGATCCAGTGTTATGAGCTGTTCATTCTCCTATCCAATAAAGTTCCTGTTATTATTTTATCCCATCTGGCGTATGACTTATTCAGGGGGATACAGTGAGAGAGTTTTCCTGCAAGGACCATCCCTATCTATGATAGGGCCTTGCTGGATGGAGGCGCTGCACCGAGAAAGATGTTGAGCAAACCCCAAAAACTGTCCTGTTTATCCCCAACACCATTGGCGGATGCTCAGGCCCCTTCTGTAAACCTGCAGGTGAGCACCCAAATACCAGGTAGCAGTGAATCTCCCTTAGGGTGGGGGAACACCGGTTACATTACATGTTACAATATACTGTAGTCCTAAAATAATGTTAGATTATATTACATGTTTCATACATATGCATCCCATCTCATCCTGTGTACATCTTGTGTTCTTGAAGGGTTCAATGCATCATTCAGGTCTTCCCTCTGGGACTTCTTTCTGGAACTCCTGCCCCCTCCAAATGACAGGCTTCAATTCTTACAATACTTAGTATTGCTTTACACTGCAGCATGTTTATCCGCCCCCCCCCCCCCCCCCGCACACTCCTCATTCCTTCCCCTCCTCACCCCTGGGGTAAAGCAGAAGTTGCAGAGTAAGCAGAGCCACGAGGTTTAAAGAAATCCTTCCACGTCAGCCCCAGGGTTCAGCCTCCTGCTGAGATTGTATCTAATTCTGAAAATCTTCACACTTTTGCCCTGCCATCATGTGTAATCTTTTATGCATGGGTACCCTCACTGCTGCTGAGGTGGTTGCTATGCAACAGATGATCTGGCACCATAGGGCCCTGACATTAGTAAAAGCAAATTGGCCACAGGAGCACTAATCTAGCATGAAAAGCAGTTGGTTCTGCGCTTTTTCCTTGAGAAAGATAACCTAGTCAATAAGTACAACATCCTCCGAATGTGTCCACAATTCCCTGGGCCATAGGTGGGCGAGAGAGGAACATTCGCACTTAATGGGCCCCCCAATACAATCATACTTTTTGTTTTAAAGATTGCCTTTCCTACTCTTGTCCACTTTGCTCACGTGATTCATTGTGAACCCTCCAATAGTTTTCTCTTTCAAGAGCAATAATTCTGTTGTTTCTCCAAAGAATGGCCAATGGGATGAAATTGCTTCACAGGTCAGCCCTGCTCAGTGCAGCATTGTAATTACTGCAGCACTCTCCTCACTAAAGTATGAGCTGCTGGTTTAATCCATGTGTAATGGTATTTGCTGTTGTTCTGACTGCCATAGTGTGTCAAATGGCTGAGGCCTTTTTACGTTATTGCAACTTCCTTAAGTGTTCCTAAATGGGACTTTTCCATTTGGGTTCATGGGGTTGTATTATATGTGTGAATATGTGATATATTTAGGCTGCAATGCCAGCAATGCTGAGCACACTGGGGGTTAGAGTCCAGGACTTTGTGTCACATTGACATAGATCTAGACTGTGACACTGACCAATCAGAACGTTCAATTCAGAAAAGCTCCAGACTCAATCATGTGGTGTATCAGGAACCTCACGGGCAACACTTTCAGAAATGAAGCACTATGATTGGCTAAGGCTGTTGTCGTGGGTACACAAAAAGTCACATGTAACAACCGGTCTTAGAACGTCTCTTTCCCCTACAGTTCATTATTATCATTAATTTATAAGAAGCACGGGGCAATAACGTGTGAAATACAAGGAAGTTAAACAATACACATAAGATACAATATATAAAAAGGTATGTGCTCAGAGAATGTAACAAACAAAAGAAAACATGGCGGAGTTCTGTTTTACATTTTGCCAGGTTTTATCTGTATTTAGTACCGCCCTTTCAGGAATGCTGGGTGTTCCTCACATAATAACTTTCTAGGACTACATACGAAGCACAGGAAGTAAAACATAAGAAAATGTTTAATCTATTGTGTAGCGCACAGTCAAGCCGTGAGATTTCCAGCAAGTCAGACCTGAGGGGGGGGTTTGACACAAAGGAAAGGAATAAAAATGACATGATAATGTATCTTATAATGTATCCATGCCAGCAGCTCAACCAATGATCACAGATTTCCCGTCACTGCGCATCCTAGCATCGGACAGAGGGGGGAGAGGGGGTGGCAAACTGGTGATATATGGAGCTCTCCCTGTCAAATTAGATAAAAAAACATCATAAATAGTGGAATATGATCATATTGAATAAACTCCATGGCTGAGTTTTCCTAAGCTCCTGTATAATGGGCATCAGAGTTGGGATCCGCAATTATTGCCATTGGCATGAATAGCAGTTAATGCGGGATCAAGCTCTGATACCCCTTATGGGCGCTTCTCAATCTCCCCATTTGATCTGCATAAAAATACAAAAACAATTCCCCTGTTTAGAACGTTGAATTCCCAATGTTTACAGCCATTTAGTCTCCTACTGTATATGATTCAGGGTCCCATAGATCATCGAGAAAGGATTCCAGTTCATTAGAATAACCCTTCTGAGAAGCCCAGACACTGATCCTTTGCAGGAATAATAGCTGCACCTTCAAACAGAAATAACACGTCTCAGTTTCTGTAATGACTAAAATCCTTTGTTGCAATACTTCACTCTCGTTCCTGTAGCTGTGTAAGTTAAACAACGCTACTGTGAAGCCACACAGTGAAATATTAAATTAGCAGATATGCCTGGAGTACGTGCTTTTAGAAAGCAAAGGAACAAATAGCTAAGAATAGTTCAATAGTTGCTTGACGGTAAAAAAAAAAGAAGCTTTTTCTATAACACTATTCTTTGCCATTGTATTAACCAACGGGTTTTCAACTCCAGTCCTCAAAGCTCCCAGGTAGGTCAGGTTGTCAGGGTATCCTTGCTTCAGCACAGGTGGCTCAATCTGTCGCTGCTTCAGCACAAGGGTCTCAATCACTCCCTGCTTCAGCACAGGTGGCTCAATCAATGGCTCAGTCGACTGAGCCATTGATTGAGCCACCTGTGCTGAAGCAGGGATATTCTTTAAACCTGACCTGTTGTGGGCGTCTTGAGGACTGGAGTTGAAACGCCCTGTATTGACCCCTGCAGCTGGGGCTGCCTGCAACACATTTCAACAGTACATGCCTCCCCCAGCATGGATAAACCCCAAGCCTGCTCTAGATGCATCCACAGAATTAATCAGGAAGGGGTTAACATTTTAACTATGTGAAATAATACCAGCGTTGCTAATTAATTGCAAGGTTATGGCACCTTAATCTAAACAAACCTAAACAAGAGCCTAAACGCCAGCAGCTCCCGGAAAATATATACCCTAATTATAAAATCACAATGTACGTTCCTTCATTTTCAGTAATTGTTTATATCCCTGTTTAAGTACATTTGCCCTTTTCAGAAACTAATAAGCAAAGTTATTGAAGCCTGACTTCTACAAAGGTTTTTTTAATCTGTTTGGAAATTCGAACGAAAGAGAAATGTTTCTTCAGCAGAATATGAATCATATGTCTGGGGAAGTGAGTTTTTTTTAATTTATTTATTTATTGCTACTAACTATAAATATAAAATGATTAATACAGCAAAGGAGCCTTATCCGTATCTTCTTTGTGTTACATGGCATGTGTGTACTATACATAAGGGGTGCTCAAATCCAGCCCCCCCCCTCCCCCCCCTCCTAACAGGTCAGGTTTTCAGGATATCCCAGATTCAGCACAGGTGGCTCAATCAGAGGCAGGGACTGATTGAGCCACCTGTGCTAAAGCTGGGATATCCAGAAAACCTGACCAGTTGGGGGGGAGGGGGGTGGCTTGAGGACTGGAGTTGAGCTCCCCTGCTATAGATCACAGAGTAATACAGTGGAATTCTTGAAATACAAGTTATGGAGGGCGGCACAGCCTCTTCGTCAGAAACATTGGCCACCAATCACCTCTCCCCCCATTGGCAATGCCCCATTTATATGTAGTATAGGAAATAATTGTATAATTACCCACAAAACCCTCCACCAATTCGTGCACCCGGATCCGGGGTTGATCCACGCCATTGGGTGTGTGTGCTTAGTCATGGCCTAGTGACATCTGTGTTGTATCGATGTCGCTGCGTCAATGTCGATAGGCAACCAGAATCAAAAATGTGATTCTAAAGAATATGGGAAGCCAGTGTAGGGATGTGCATAGTGAAGCAGCAGAAGTGGGCCCATGAGTGAGGTAGTAGAGTCTAGCAGCAGCATTTTGGATGGATTGGAGTTGGGATAGGTGGACAAGGGTAAGCCAACTAAGAGAAGGTTGCAGTAGTCATGGCGGGTGAGTCAATTAGGATTGTAGTTGCATCCCGAGTGAGAAAAGGGCGTAGCTTGGAAATGTTTTCGGAGTTGGGGAAGGCAGAACTTCAAGAGGAAAAGAAAAAAATAAGAAGCGCTTATGTGAAATATCAAGTGAGATCCCCAATAAAATAAAACGGTACCTTGGTGAATAGTAATTTATGTGGAAATCGTCTTTCTGCAGCCGGAGTATATGGGGTTCTCGAATCCCCTATGAATATAATGAAAACAGGAAAAACCCGGCGCATGAAGTTAGCCAGGTTTTTCCTATTTTCAGAACTTCAGGAGGGACTGAATGGGAGGAATGCAGGAGAGATCATAGTGAAAGATGACCCCTAGACAGCAGACTCGAGGGGTTGTTGAGATTGTGGTGTTCTTGACAGTGAGGGAGAGTGTGGTTGTGGCGGTGGCAGTGGAAGAGGGAGAGAGTATTGGTTCTGTTCTGGGCATGTTAAAACTTCAGATAACAGTGAGGCATCCAGGAGGAGATTACAGTGACACAGTTCGAGACACGGGATAAGAGAGAGGGGGAGAGGTCATGGAAGAAGAGATAAATGTGAGTGGCATTGGCATATGGATGATACTGTAAGCCAAGCAGTTAATGTAGAGTTAGAGAGAAGGGGTGCAAGGACAGAGCCCTGTGGGACCCCAACAGAAAGAAGGAGTGAAGATGAGGAGACTCCAGAGAAGGAGTTACCACACAGTGTTTGTGAACAGTGGAATGTCACTGTTAGGGTGATAAAAAAAAATTTAGGTCCTGTTTTGCAACTGAGAGCTATGTATTGCTTTTTTTCACAGCTTTAGCATAAGTTACCCCAAAGTCAAGGTAGCTGAGGGAACACGTCCTTTGACTGTCTACTTACCTGAGCTTAAATGGACAGTGTCTGACAGTGCTACATTTTTCGGGATTGAAAATGTAAAGTTGGAATTCCAGTTTTTTTCAATGTATAACATTTACCCTTTTTCAAAATGATCATAGCATTTACTGTGGAATTATTCAGTGCCTTTCTGGTTTTGAGTGATATTGATGGAAATTCATTGTTTTGTTCAACTGTTGAAAAAGCCTGGGTTGTGATTTTGTGACAGCTGTATTTAAACCTCTGCCCTAATCAGTACAATTCTGGAATAATGTGTCTGAATCTATAAAATCAACAAGAGTGAAGGTGTGTTTACTAAAGTATGATAGATATCAGCTGTTAGTAGCTACTCAGCTAAATAGCCTTTAATTATCAATAAAGGCTATTTTAAGTACCAGCACTTTCTGAAGATGCCATTTAACACAGAGCCAATATTTCTAATGTAAGATGTCCATCTAACTTCACGTTGTCTCCTCTCTCGTCATTTGCATTGGACATAAGACCCTGCAGGGTTTATTTGTTGTACAAAACTGAAAGCTAGAAATGCAGAATATTGATGCATTAGCACTGCCTGCACACATGCATGGCATGTCACAGCAGTAAAACTGCAAGAGATACACATTTGTAATAAATGGCCTGTAGTTTGTAAAATGTAACCGTGATTAAGCACCTGCTTTCAATTATAAGCTTTGAAGTAATTTATAAGACTGCTGGAAGGGGCAGTTGAATATATAGCATATACAGTAGTCTGGTAAATGGAGAGAAGAGTTTTCCATCAATGTAGAACAGTCAGAAGCATAAAGATTATACGAGAGAGTGTGGGAGACAGACACTTTTGAGAGAGATATTTTTTTATATATATATATATATATATATATATCAAAAGTGTCTGTATACACACACACACACACACACACAGTTGTGTGAAAAAGCAAGTACACCCTCTTTGAATTCTATGGTTTTACATATCAGGGCATAATAACAATCTTCTATTCCTTAGCAGGTCTTAAAATTAGGTAAATACAACCTCAGATGAACAACAACACATGACATATTACACCGTGTCATGATTTATTTTACAAAAATAAAGCCAAAATGGAGAAGCCATGTGTGAAAAACTAAGTATATACAGCGTTTTACAAAATGTGTGTGTGGAGTGGGAGTGTATATCAATGCTGTAGGTAGGTGAGGAAATGTAAGAGGCTATAGCATTACTAAAAATGTTTGTAGATATATATATATATATATATATATATATCATATATCTATATTATATATGTGTGTGTATATATATATATATACACATACACACACACACACACACACACACACACACACAAATATATATATACTGTGACAAACGGCTTACTCCGGGGCTCCGCCGTCTGTCCGGGACTGTTAGAACACGGTCTTTTAGGGTAGGTTAAATGATGAGACGTCACGTACTGTTCCTTTAAACAGGCTATGCCTGATTTATTCAGTCCCAGGCACTGAGACTGCCACAGTTTAAACAGAAAACAAAGCCAAACAAAAAGCTGCTCGTCTGAGCGATAACTTAAACTTAAATGTCCCTGACTCAGAGTTGGAAGTGGCTTGTCCACTTCCACCAACAAAATAAGTACCTTTGCAGTCTTTAGACAAACTAACAGAATGAATGAAGCGATTTGGGAAAGAGGCTTTCTCACCCCTCTGCAGTTCAGCAGCCTTCCAGGCTCTTGGGCGGGGCTCAGAGGAAACAGGAAACAGGTCTTATATACCTGAACTCTAATCAGCATGACAGGTGACAGAAAACAGGCAGCAGACAAACTGTGGAATGGAGTGCCTGTACCACGAGGCTGCCCTGTTCAGCTTAGACAGGACAGAAACTGTTCAGTATCCTGGGAGCCCTGTATATGGAGTTTATTACCAACCCCTGGTTTCTGTCACATATCCTCCCCCCCAGCTCAGACCTCGAGGGGTGAGCGACCATGGATATTAGGGAGTGCATCCTTGACAACCCGTCGGCATTGCCATGTTTGTGCCCCGACCTGTGTTCCACAGAAAATTTAAAGGGCTGTAGGCTTAGGAACCACCTGGTCACCCTAGCGTTCTTCTCCCTATTTTGACACATCCAGGTAAGGGGTGCATGATCTGTGACCAATCGGAACTTTCTCCCCAACAGATAATACTTGAGTGTCTCTACAGCCCACTTTATTGCGAGACACTCTTTCTCGACTATGGAGTAATTTTTCTCCTGGGGATTTAGTTTCCTACTTAAATAAAGGATGGGGTGCTCCTCCCCTTGAGACTCCTGGGAGAGTACCGCCCCCAGCCCTACCTCAGATGCGTCGGTTTGGACTACGAACTCTTTGGAGAAGTCAGGTGTGACCAACACTGGTTGGGCACAGAGAGCTTCTTTCAGGCTTCTAAAGGCCTGTTCGGCTTCGGGGGACCACTTTACCATTAGCGGTCCTCTTGCTTTTGTGAGGTCGGTTAGTGGGGTTGCCTTAGTTGCAAAATTGGGAATAAACCTCCTATAGTAGCCAATTAACCCCAAAAAGGTCCTTACTTGTTTTTTTGTGACTGACCTTGGCCAATTTTGTATCGCCTCTACTTTGAGTGTTTGTGGTTTGAGTAACCCTCTACCAATAGAATACCCCAGATACTTGGCCTCCTCCAGACCAATAGTGCATTTAGCGGGGTTAGCAGTTAGTCCAGCAGACCGAACTGCGTCGAGCACAGCTTGGACCTTTGGAAGGTGGGACTGCCAATCTTCACTATGGATTACCACATCATCCAGGTAGGCGGCAGCGTACCGAACATGTGGTTTTAAAATTTTATCCATCATTCTTTGGAATGTGGCGGGAGCTCCATGTAAGCCAAAAGGCAGCACCTTATATTGAAAGAGGCCGTCTGGGGTTGAGAAGGCTGTTTTTTCTTTTGCCCTTTCTGTGAGGGGAACCTGCCAGTACCCTTTTGTTAGGTCTAGGGTTGTGAGATATCGGGCTTTGCCCAGTCTCTCTACAAGTTCATCCACCCTGGGCATAGGATAAGTATCAAATTTTGACACCGCGTTTAGTTTCCGGTAGTCATTACAAAACCTTGTTGTACCGTCTGGCTTTGGGACTAAAACTATAGGGCTGTTCCACCCACTTTGGGATTCCTCAATTACGCCTAGTTTTAGCATTTTTTTAACCTCTAAACTTATAGCCTCTCTCTTGGCCTCTGGGATTCGGTACGGTTTAAGGTTAACTCGGACCCCCGGTTCAGAGACTATGTCATGTTTAATTACGTTAGTTTTACCTGGCTGTGTAGAGAAGATTTCTTTGTTCCTTCTCACTAAACTCTGGACCTCTCGTTTCTGATGCACGGACAGTGTTTCAGCTATGCTAACCTCTGGGTCAGTTTCTTGATTCTCTGACGGACCTGGGGGTACTAGGGTTAACAAGACCTCTCTATCTTTCCAGGGCTTGAGTAGGTTTATATGGTAAATTTGCTCAGGTTTCCTCCTACCTGGCTGTCTTACCCTATAATTTACTTCTCCCACTCTTTCCAAGACCTCATATGGCCCATGCCATTTAGCAAGGAATTTACTCTCCACGGTGGGAACCAGAACTAGTACCCTATCACCTGGAAAAAAAATTCTGACCCTAGCACCCTTATTATACGTATTCCTTTGTGCTTCTTGAGCTTTCTCCATGTGTTCCCTCACTATGGGTAGGACTGCAGCAATGCGGTCCTGCATTTGGGCAACATGCTCTATTACACTTCTGTAAGGGGTAACCTCGTGTTCCCAAGTTTCTTTGGCTATATCCAGTAAGCCCCTTGGATGTCAGCCATACAATAGTTCAAACGGGGAGAAGCCTGTGGATGACTGGGGAACTTCCCTAATGGCAAATAACAGGTATGGTAACAAACAGTCCCAGTTTTTCCCATCCTTATCGACCGCCCGGCGTAACATGCTCTTTAAGGTTTTATTGAACCTTTCCACTAAACCATCTGTTTGTGGATGATAGACTGAGGTTCTGAGATGCTTGATTTTTAGGAGTTTACATAGCTCTTTTGTTACTTGGGACATAAATGGTGTTCCCTGGTCAGATAAGATCTCTTTAGGAATTCCGACCCGGGAAAACAGAAGTACTAACTCTTTTGCTATGTTTTTAGCAGAGGTGCTACGTAGGGGAACTGCCTCCGGATATCGGGTAGCATAATCTAATATTACCAATATATGCTGATGTCCCCTAGCAGACTTTATTAGGGGTCCTACTAGATCCATAGCAATCCGGTCAAATGGTACCTCTATTATGGGAAGGGGTACCAATGGGCTGCGGTATGCTTTGAACGGGGCGGTGATCTGACATTCTGGGCATGAGGAACAATAGTTTGTAATTTCTGCCAGAACCCCAGGCCAATAAAAGCTTCGGAGAACCTTTTCTATTGTCTTTTCCACCCCTAGGTGTCCCCCCAATGGATGACTATGTGCGAGGTGTAATACTACGTTACGGAATGTCCGTGGTACCAACAATTGTTTAGTTGTAACTGATTTTCTTTTATCAACCCGATATACTAGGTCGTTCTCTACCTCGAAGTAGGGGTAAGCAAGTGACCTATCTGGTTGGCCATGAGTACTATTCTGGTCCCGTATATTTCCCCTTGCTACCGCTAATGTGGGGTCCTCCCACTGGGCCTTCTTAAAACTCCCAGGACTGACCTCTAGGTCAGCGAGGGTCTTATCCTGTACTGGGGTGGTAAGTGCCTGATCAACATCTTGATTTGGGGTATTCCCTACCAAAGTAGTGATGGGGAAGGGAATTTCACAGCACTCCTCCTTTTCCCCCTTCTTATTTGGGCCCTCGTCAACCTCCATTTCTGAAAAAGGGAAAGGATTTGTTTCTTCTAACACTTCGTTATGGTCTGCTATTGAACTCTGGGCGCTATTCTGAGCTGGGGACCACATTTTTAGAAAATGGGGAAAGTCGGTCCCTATTAACACATCATGTGCCAGTTTGGGTACAACACCCACCTTGAACTCTAAAGAACCAAATTCTGTTTCAAAAAAAACATCAACAGTGGAATATTCATGATTATCCCCATGTATACAACAAATTGCCACTCTTTGTGAACTGTTTACCTGTTTCTTCTTAATGGGCAATAGGTATTCGGACACTAGTGTGACCATACTCCCAGAGTCAAGAAGTGCCCGAACCCTCTTACCATTAACCTTTACAAATGCCCACAGATGGTTATTCAAGGGGTCCTCTGGGCTAGGGCCCATACATTGGGACAACAGCGAATAAGGTTCCACGCTGTTGCATTGCATGGGCTCATCATTTAGTGGGCAGATTTTTGCTGTGTGGCCCCTCTCATGACAATTTACACATTTAGGTACATAGTCTGTGTCCCACTTAGAGCCTTTTCCCGGCTCCCCATGTTGGCTATTGCCCTTAGTGTGCGAACCACTGTTGCTGGAGCGGCGTGAAGGTGGTCGCCGCTCTTCAGCGCCCCTTAACCCCGGTACCCTTTTACCGTCTCTGGAAGAGTCCTGGAACCTCGGATAGTGGGGTTGCTCCACGACTGTGGGTTGCGGGTGCTCTTCTGCTGCACTGTACCTTTCTACAAGGGCCACAAGCTCATCCGCATTGTGGGGGTCACTCCTCAAGAACTGGTCCATGACCAACCGTTCCACGATGTGGCTTGCTGAGTTGATCTCGGGTTGTAGCCACTTCCGGGCGAGGTGGATGAGGTCATACATCTGGCTTCGGGTGGCTTTATCCATCGTGAAGGACCATGCGTGAAACCTTTGGGCACGAACAGCCGTGGTTACGCCGAGGCGGGCGAGGATCTCGAACTTCAATTTTGCATAGACGTTAGCTTCGGCTGGCTCTAGATCAAAGTAAGCCTTCTGGGGTTCGCCGCTTAGGAAGGGTGCGATTAGACCAGCCCACTCAGCTTCTGGCCATCCCTCTCTCTGTGCCGTGCGTTCAAACGTGAGAAGATAGGCTTCCACATCATCCGCGGGTCCCATCTTCTGAAGGTAGTGGCTTGCCCTGGTCATTTTCGGAACTGGGGCTGCCTCTGCCAGTGGAAGGTTACTGATAGTCCCCCTCAGGATCTCGAGTTCCTGCTGTAAGCCCTGAGCGAACCGCTTTTGCTCCTCTCTCAGCAGGCGGTTTGTCTCTTGCTGGTTTGCATTAGTCTCTTGCTGGGCTATTAACAGCTGTCGCTGGGTTTCACTCGCCTGTTGCTGGGCTTCATTCGCGTCTTTCTGGACAGCGACATTGCGTACCAGCGCACTCACCACATCTTCCATCTTGTTTGGAGAGAGAGAAAAAAAAACCTTCTTTTTTTTTTTTTTTTTTAAAGTTCTTTAACCCCCAGACCTTTCAGTGTTCTGCCCGCATTCTCCACCATATGTGACAAACTGCTTACTCCGGGGCTCCGCCGTCTGTCCGGGACTGTTAGAACACGGTCTTTTAGGGTAGGTTAAATGATGAGACGTCACGTACTGTTCCTTTAAACAGGCTATGCCTGGTTTATTCAGTCCCAGGCACTGAGACTGCCACAGTTTAAACAGAAAACAAAGCCAAACAAAAAGCTGCTCGTCTGAGCGATAACTTAAACTTAGATGTCCCTGACTCAGAGTTGGAAGTGGCTTGTCCACTTCCACCAACAAAATAAGTACCTTTGCAGTCTTTAGACAAACTAACAGAATGAATGAAGCGATTTGGGAAAGAGGCTTTCTCACCCCTCTGCAGTTCAGCAGCCTTCCAGGCTCTTGGGCGGGGCTCAGAGGAAACAGGAAACAGGTCTTATATACCTGAACTCTAATCAGCATGACAGGTGACAGAAAACAGGCAGCAGACAAACTGTGGAATGGAGTGCCTGTACCACGAGGCTGCCCTGTTCAGCTTAGACAGGACAGAAACTGTTCAGTATCCTGGGAGCCCTGTATATGGAGTTTATTACCAACCCCTGGTTTCTGTCACAATACACACACATACATACACACACACATACATACATATACATATACACATATATACACACACACATATATACACACACACAGAGTGCCGGTACTCAGAGCCGCAGACAGCTTTCACAAGGCCTAGGCATGTTCACTGGGCCGTGCCCCCCCCCCCCCCCCCCCCACCTCTGATTTACATTTAATTTTTCTATAGAACATATAAGATTTCACGTTTTGCTGCTTTACAACATTTTGGCCAAAATTTTAAACTAAAAGACCATTTTATTAAATAGATATCTATACATATATATTTAGGTACTGTACCGTGTATAAGTTTCACTGGATGTGCACTGAGCTCTGTCTGTGTTTCATGTTCTGTCTCTGGTTTTAAATTTGTTAATAAAGACTCAGAAAGTAAAATAACAAACCTGATAATAAAATGTTGATGTTGTACCTCTCTCCTAGCCTGTATGGCACACTGGGAACAAACATGAGCACCCTTCTTTAAAGCTGGTGTTTTCCAGTCGTTTTTGGGAGAGAGTTACATTGCAGCAGCGTGCGCTTCCGTGATCATTAGTTTATGCCAGTTACATTGTTTGAGCACCTGAACTTTATGAAGAAAACACATTGTTCTATTAGGCTGTAATTAAAGCTAGACACACAAGAGTCAAGATAACTGCAACTTGGGATGCTCCAACTCTATGGGAACAAGAGCAACAAACAGGAATAGTAGTGGGTGCTGCAAGCAGAAAAAAAACTAGCCAGGGTAACTGCATGTAGTACAGAAGGGAAGATGAGCACACCAAAAGAAATGCAATAATTTATAAAAAAAAAAAAGTTCATATAATTGACTGATTACAGTCACAAACCATCTGACATTTCGATGTACAAACACCTTCTTCAGGGCTGTAGTCATAATGAAACACATGGAATAAAGATTTGTGATGTCACTGTCTATTAAGTGGAAAAATAGTTTAAATGATGTTGCCATCTTCTTGTGAACCTAGACAAGTCACTTTATCTCTCTGATCCTCAGACCTCAAATAGAATGGTAAGCTCGGAGTGTGCACATGAAATTCTATGTATTGTACAGTGTTAGTAATCTGTGAATAAAAATAAAATGCGCTGGCTTCATTTCTATGAAGCAATTCGGTATCATCCTTCCCATACACGGCTGACACGAGCACTAACAACTGATTATTTTGAATGTTTGGTAAACAGAGCTTCTCTGATTTGGCTTTGATAGCTCAGATTGTCCTCATTAATAGTGAGGTATCAAAGCCAGTCGAGCATGTAAATCACCCCACAATGTGCCTGCGTTTTTCCCAGTTCTATTATATTGATACCTCGACTCCTTTTACGCTTTTATATGCAGCTTCATATGCCTGTAAAGACCAACCAAAATCTGCACAGCAAACCCTTCTGGGTCCTAATTAAGATTCTCAACTGCTGTTCTCTGTATGATAACAACCTGAAGTGCTGACACTCTACCTGTCAACAGGCAAATGAAGGCCAGCCATCTGTTCCACTACAAATTGTCTCCATTGCTCTAAATGCGGAAATTTGCTTTAAAGGCTCCCTAGTTATCTGGTAACCCCAGCCAAATAATGCAGTTATTTTAACCTCTTCACTGTCATAGAGACCTTCAAAACATTGCAAAGGGCTTAAGACCCATATTTACTAAACAGTGCTATTCCATAAAACAATTTTCTATCACCGGAGACATCTTTCAGCGTATTCTAGGTATCTGATGGAATAGCAACACTTAATAAATAGGGCTGTTAATGTGTCGCAGGCTCTCTGGAAGTGAAGTGGTACAATAGAAGTGTTCTCTTGCAATGAAATAAGACAACACATGGCTGTTTGCTAATGAGCTGGAGGGCTAACATTACTATTGGATGTGCTAGTAATTACAGGCTATATATGCAAGACTCAATGTGACATAAGTAACTCATGAAGAGAAAAAATGTTGACTCGGAGAAGGAACCAATGAGATGCCAAGCAAGAAGCCTGGAAAGTTACTAGTTATCAGGGACTAGTTATTACAGGACCCTGGAC
The DNA here is from genome assembly GCF_040206685.1 of Ascaphus truei. Lineage (NCBI taxonomy): Eukaryota > Metazoa > Chordata > Amphibia > Anura > Ascaphidae > Ascaphus > Ascaphus truei. Next base: position 27,532,216 of record NC_134492.1, read on the forward strand.
AGCTTCTCTTCAGGGTTTGGCCAGCAACTTTGTATACTGGGCTGGGCCTTTCTGTGTTTGTTTGTATATTTTGCCACACTCATTAGCACTGCTTTTTGCCACTAATATATATGCTGTATATATGATGTGAAGGTGGGGTTTGGGGTTCTGAAGCTTTCTGGGTTATTGCAACTGTTGTTGTTTGGAGGTGTGGCCCCTCCTCCCCAGGGTGTATAGCTCACCCACCCCACTTTCCAATTAGCAGTTTTATCGTGTCCCTGTGTATCACAGACCCAGTATGGTCTTTCTCCCTCCAGCAAAAAATAGAGGTACATGAGAATTTTACCAGGTAGTGTTAGGACCTGCACATTGGTCGTGCCTTGATGTTGGCTGCAGGCTTATAACACTTTGGCCAAAGTGTTTAACTAAATGACCCTTACTCATGAGCAGATTAGCACTGACGTATTGTACTATATGTTGTGTCACTTTGTATGTTGCGCTGGGCCTTTCTGTTTTTGTAGGTGTAACGGGTATTCCACCTCACCCAATCGCAGATATAGTGTGGGTGCCGAGAACATACAGTGTTACCAGGTGTGGTGCGTTACCTGTTGGCTCACAGGAGGGCTGAGCTTCCACCACGGGGAACCTGGGGCAATTATATTATGAGTAACCCTGTCTCGGTGCAGCGCCTCCACCTGCGATGGTTCCTGGCAGAGCAGGAATTGTTCCTCGCAGGACACATATAATAACCACATACACTGTATGTATAATAACCAATACATTTACTGGGGAACAGCATACAACGCAAATACTGTCAACATATAATAACGGGTGTCCCTCTCTAGAGGCGACACTGACTATGGCGTCACGCAGGATGCTTCGCCCAACACCAGGTGATCCCACCCAGTGTCCATAGGATCCCCACCCAATGTCTTGCACTCTTGCAGAGAAAGGATATGGGTGACTGCGCAGTCACTATTAAGCTAAGGGCCTGTTGGTGCACTTGTTGACTTAATAGTACCTGCCCGAGCACTCCCGTGCTCGGATCTCCAACTGGCTTCGCAAAGGATCCGGCGACCGAAGAACACCGGAACCACCTCCAGGATGATCCCACCCGGAGGACTGCTACAGCCGCAACGAAGAACTGCGCCCACTCGCTGCACGGTGGCGCCGCGTCCGCTGTCTCCCTAGATGGTTCCTTCTGAACTACAGTGACACGTGCTGTACTATAGGCCGTCCCTACAGCACAGCAACTTGAAATGGCTTTGGGGAAAACTCCGAGGGGCCTACGGGGTAGCCTATCCTATGCAAGTCGTCCCTGACCCCCTGCACCCGCACTACCTCCTCCCATACTGCCCAAGTCCCCTCTGCCTCACTACTAGCTAATTTGTCCCAACGCCTGCAGCAACGTACTACAACCTGCTGGGTGTTCGCAGCCAACGTGCTGCACAACACTGTGTCTTCTTGCTAGACCTCACAGCACTGACAGCCGTGACCCTGACAAGACAGCACTCACACCCTCACTAAGGGCAGCATCCCTACCTTGGACCGTCCCTTAGCAATTACCCACTAACCTGGTGGGGAGTTGGGGCCTACCTGGGATGTGGGGGACCTTACGCGGTGCAGGAGCTTCACTCGCTCCCTGCACCCTTCCTTCCCCTTCAGCTCCCCAGCTCCAACTCACGTAAGTGACAGAGCCCCTATCCTGAGGGCTGTCCCTGGCAACACTTACTCTACTGGGCGACTCAGAGCTAACTTGGGCCTTGGGGGCTGCTGGCCTAGTGCAGGGAGTCACTGACTCCTGCACCCTACCTCCTTCCCTTGGCTGCTCCTGGGTCTGACTGACTAGCGTGGGCTCAGCACGCAAAATGTATCTCCTTGCTTCTGCCAAGTCATCCTCCACCCCTATTGGCTCCCTGGGGTCATGTGGCTCTGCCCCTATGCACCCTAGGGCTGACAGTCCTGCACTGCACATGTGCGAGATGTTTGGGGGCCTCCCGCGCTAGCTGGTTCCTGCGCATGCGCAACAGCATTAACAATGGCGGCGCCCTGCTTCCCGAGCCGCCGGGACCTTCGCGACGTGACCGCGGCCTTAGCAACGGCCTGATCGCGTCCCCGACAACTGGCCCGCTCGCGTCCCCGGCAACCGTCCGCAACTCTAAGGTAACGCGCTGCTCGCGCACCTGCCCCCTCATTCCCTCGCGCGCGGTGGCTGTGCGCTGAGGCCGGAGGGGGGTCAACTCTGCAAAGGGGGATCTGGCTACATAGGTATTACAGGACCCTGGACAGCTTCTCTTCAGGGTTGGACCGGCACCTTGCTCAGTGCTTTTATAACCATTTCGCTTTTAATGTAACCTCTTCAAAAGTCTTCTGCTTTTCTTCTGTAAAATTACTTTGAGAGGTAGATCCGTCTGCGTCTGTCACAACATATCAAACTATTTTTCATCTCGTTCCCTATATTTCATCTTATTACTTGGAGAGTGTCTATAGGAGTTGGTGAGCAGTTTTCTGATGTATGTATTCTAATCATAATTTGTTCCTTCTGCTTCTTAGTGTCACATATCTGACTTGGTGTGAAGTCCTCTTACCAACAGGCTGCATTAAACCGAACACATTTATATATTTCATGCACACATCAGCATAACACAAACAGGTTTGGGGAACTTTCTGAGAACTTGCTACATATCCCCAAGAAAGGTAAACAAAATAGGAATAAGATACATAGAGCAAATGGACAAGCCCTGGGTATGTTATATCAGTTATGAAGCAGCCGGTAATCAATTTCCACATAAGACAATAAGCTTTAACGGCTTGTCTGGTATTTTCAACCCTGGTATCACATAATTAGCTTTGTTTGCTTATTTTAATGTTGTTTCTATGGAAAAATGCAGTATGAAACATTCTCTAATTAGCCAAGATGCTCCCATTAGACATTTATCAAATGTTTCTATTAATACGGGGGACTGTGAGTAACGAGGATGATGCAACATTGTTTCATTAATTAAAATCATTTGGAGGAGCAAAATATGATTTCAGAAACAAATACTCCCAACACAGCCTCTGACCCAAAAAGTAATGCCTGAGTTGGCAAATAAGTAAGCGGAGAACAGTTAATACAACATTGTGAATTACATATTATTACTAATTGCTCAGCTGAGAAATTATACAAGGACTATGGTGTAAAATATTTGTATAGTTATATTAGGGTACTATTAATATTTAACTATTAAAAGGTAGTAACAATAACTTTGCAGTGAAAACTTTAATAAGTGACTATTTGAAAGTCTGCAGAAGTGTGATGGGGGGCTTGCAAGGCCACTGACGTGGGAGGGGGACCGGTCACAACTCGAGTCCTGTGCCCCGGGAAATCTGTCTGTGGCCCTAACTGTAATCATAATTATATCTACACGCATTGTATAATAACCCTAGCTGTCTGTGGGTAACTGGGACCCACTCCCCATAAAACCTGGCCAGGGATCACACCTTCTTAAATCAATGGAGCCCAACAAATGATAAACCATTATTACATAGAACAATGTACAATTTGTGTGCCTATTTCTTATGACCTCGTTCAGAGGGATAACACATTGCTCTGCTACCTACAGCACACATTCAAATTGCTGAACTAATACTTTTTTTAATTATATTTAAATCACTTTACTAGGGGTTAGAAAGGCTGTGAGCTTGTGACCCCCTAAAGGTGCCCTATACAATGGTTGACATTATTACTGTCTAATGACCTTCATATGACACTGCTGTGTGATGTGACCCGGGTCCCCTGTAACTCCACAACATAGGAGGGTATGGTGACACTAGTCTCACATCTGTGATCTATATCCTTTTCCCAGTCACCCTGATCATTCTCCCCATTCCTACTTACTGGCCAGAAATGATTTCCAATGACCCATTGTGGATGGCCAGTGATAAATCTTCTTCTTTGCTTTGTTCATTTATATCAATCATGCCTCTGACCTCTCCGGGAGAATTCAATCATTTCCACGGGAGCAGTCTAAACCCACAGATTTAAAGAGGTAGTCCTACATAGCAGGCAACAAAATATACGTATGCAACTTGCAATTGTAATTGGCTTCCTTTAGAACATTTTAATCAAGCGGTACGTGATTATTTTAATTATGTGTTTCCTGTGGAAAAGGGGTGCTAAGCTTTAACCCACATTTACTTGAATGAGAATAAAGGTGTGCTAAAACTTAGCACACTATTCTGGATCTCGGTCAAAGAGGGGGGTATTTCAAAGATTCTAGGCTGCAAAATTAGGGTCAAGTGGATCAAATACAGCACCAGATCTCTAGCAAAACAAGAAGCTTAAGCATATGAGCATCTGTAATTTCATGTATAGAAGTAAGAATTACATAACTGTAGATACATAGAACTCTACTAAAGTAGTATCGTCAAGGGGGTCCGCTCAGCTCCCACCACCTACAATGCTTTCCTGGGCTCTTCTGGGAACTATAATATGGTTTATTCAACACACAACAAAACTGCTTCGCCTAAAAACAAACCACTGTATCAAGATATATGGGCTGATGTATCAAAGTCTTCCGGCCGCAAAAGTCGGGCAAACTGATGCAAAACACTGCACCATATTTATCAGCAAATGATCAATCCCATGCAGTTTTTTTACTCCACTTTTGCAGCCACGAGACTTTGAGACACGAAGCTGCATATGTTTAGGTGAGCTGCTCCCATGTGCTGTGCTCTGTGTACAGCGTACGAAAAGTCCAATGGCATCATGAAAATGGTAATGTCAAAGGGTATCCTATGATGTGTTAGAGGAGGTCAACAACTCTAGAACAGGGATAGCCAATTCCGCACCACCAACACCCCCCCCCCCCCACCCCAACAGGTCAGGTTTTCAGGATATCCCTGAATCAGCACAGGTGGCTCAAACAGTGGCTCAGTCAAAGACTGAGCCACCTGTGCTGAAGCAGGGACTGATTGAGCCACCTGCTCCTGAAAATCTTACCTGTTAAGAGGGGGAGGGGTGGGACGGGGCTCGAGGACTGAAGTTGAGCACCCTTGCTCTGGACCCATGAGTTTACCACCCCCTGTGAAAACATAAATATTCGCCTGATTCTCAAGCACGGTAGAGACCTTAACGCATCTCTGATTACAACAGTAATCTGAGCTTCCCTGTAACTCCAGCAACTTCCCGTAAACAGAGTGTGATTCTCCATATCTCATAGGGTGAGAAAACACACAATCTACTAGTGAGAAACATAGGTATTTCTGTGCAGACTCCCCACATGAAGGAAACCGAGAGATTACCTTGGGACCTGCAATACTGAATGCAAGCCAAGCAGAAAAATACTGCAGCAATAAAAAAAAAATCAGCTTAAAAATAATTAAGCAGCAGGGCAGCCACCCAAAATGATATTCAGTAACGCACATGAGGGAGTGTGAGGTTGAGATGCATAACACACTACTGTTTAATTAACATTGAAACGGTGGTTCCACAAGAACTAAGAAATCCTGTTAATTTATGTGTCTCTTAATGATGCTCATTTAAATACTGTCAGATTTTTACCAGCTTCATATTCATGATTCCAAGTCATTAGAGCACTCAGATTATCCTTGGCAATTCTTGTACACACGGAAAAGCACAAACCCGTATAATAGATAAGGTATTTACAATGGCGGCCACTACAGAAGTAAAATACACGTAACCCTAATCATTCTTGGTCCCCCATGACCCAAGTTAAGCCACGAGTGGTGGAGCAAAGACACTGCTGATTTACCAGAGGTCAGTGGAGACAAATGAAGATCAAAACATGACATATATTCTATTTATGGAACTGTGGCTTTCTCTTGTTTGTGATGCCCTTGTGCATTTCATTTGCTTTACTCCGCAACTCGTCAGTTAGAATATTCCAAGGACACCAATTCTCTTGGTGGAAAATTAACGGTGAGAGAAACGTTTGGATAGGATACACTAGTCACTTGTGGCAAAAATAAGAATATCATCTGCACATCGTGTCTGACTTAAGTATTCATCATTGATTTTGATACTTTTTTTCTTCCCAATTCAATGTCTTGAACAACTCTTCAAGTTAAACAGTGAAAAGCTTTGGTGACATTGTGTCTCCCTGGCGCATTGCCTGGCTGATCCTGATCTTGCTTGTATCTCTATGTAATCTAATGGTTGGTGTGGCATTACGGGAAATGTTCCTTAAAATATCAATGCACACTTCTTCAACAGTGTGTCTAATTAATGTCTTTCAAACCGCTGAGGTGTAGACCGAATCAAATGCTTTTTTGTAATCTACAAATCCTAATATGAGTGGTAGAGCGGATTCATTATTTCATGAAATCACTTCTTGTAGGACTTAGATGTTGTCCCTTGTATTGTATCCACTGCACGATCTTCACCGCTTGTTCTCTAGGCTGGGCAAAACCCAGGAAGATGTGTAGCAAAATGGTGCTCAAATATAGGTTTGTACTCGGACCACACAGACAATCCAGACGGAGATGGCGTTTCTGCTGGGCTCCTTTGCCTCACACTATCTGCTGGACAAAGTCCAGGGTCTGTTGCAGCCGATTAGTGAGTAACTTCTTAAACATCTTGGAAGTGATTGGAAGTGAACTGGTTGGTCTGTGGTTCTTGAAGTCTACTTTCTAGTGGAGGAGGATAACTATGGCATTGCTCCCTTATTCTGGAATTTTCTATATCTTAAAACTGCATGTAAAGAGTTTTTGCCAGAATTGTCTCTACTTCTTCCCCAGCTTTGTTTAAGATTTCAGTTGCAATTCCATCTTCCCCAACAACCTTCCCTTTCTTCATGGATTTTATTGCCTTTGCCACTTCTTCTGGAAGAAGTGGCATAGTACATCATTGATGGTTTCTTTTCACCCTTCCTCTGCTTGATTATGTCCTGTGTGTTGTCTGTGTTCTTGTAAAATTTCATGTACTGTAGAAGTCCCCATCTCTATCATTAGAGCACAGTGTTCTGCGTATTAAATTCTTATAACTTGGGATTGATTCATTTCTTGTCATCTCATCAGTAACTGCTTTGTCTTATCTGATATTTTCTTATCCTGTTTTTTTGTTAGCGAATCTTCCTGATTTTTTTCTGCACGTTCAACTACAATCTTCATAAGTTCTTCATAATTGTTTGTTAAAGTGTCGCCATGCATCAGGCGAGATAAAGCGATTTTGCAGCTTTAGTTTAAATTCTCAGACATTATTCTTGAGGTTTTTGATGTTGATTGTTTTTGTCTTTTTTTTAATCAGTTTTCTTCTTTCAATCTTCACATTCAGATGTAATTTGCAGTGAACCAATCTGTGATCACTCCTTTTGTCAAAACAGTTAAGGTCTGTGCAGCCTTAATCACATGTTTCTTGTTAGCTGGGATATTTAAATATTTAAATTTCATTCTTTTTTCCATTGGGTCCGCTCCATGTCCATTTTCTATTTAGATTCTTTTTTCGTGGTTCATTCCTGTTGCCAAAACCATACTTACTAACTGATGCTTCATCATTCTGCTGGACACCTACCTTTTCTCTGCCTTCATCTGTTTATACAGATTCGCCAATGATGGCCTTGGCTGACTAAGTCAATCATACATTCGCCATGAGGGGGGGGGGGGGGAGTTTGTAGATTAATTTTATTCCTTGGTGCTTCAGGACTTTGAGGGAATGTTCAGAGACACCAAAGATCCAGGGACGCTCAGAGTGATGGGATTTGTGTACATACCCTCCACCTGGTTAGGAGGTGGTAGGTTTAAAAATCTATGTAGAAACGAGTCCTATCACCTTGGTACTCTAACTCTAGGAGGTCACAATGAGTGTCTTGATACAAGTACTTTGTTTTAATTCCGTGGCCACATACGTATATGTCTCCATTTTTAGTCTTCTTTTTTTATACTGCATTTCTCTTTCGTTGATTCTCTAATAGAATTAAATTCTATTTTTTATTCTAATTTTATTATTGTTTTTATTTAGTTAGCATACATCCTCAATGTTGTTACTGTTCCTTTCCTCTTTGGTTTGGGTACTGAATTAGATTATTTGTCATTTATATTGTTGTCTTTTAAATGCTTGAATAGTGTTTTCTGTATTTTTCATGTATTTCAATACGGATGCTCTAAATTTGGGACCATGTTCAATATTGAGTGTTCCTTTATATATATTTGCTGATATGTTCTGATATTTGTATCGGAGGAGTTCCAGCAAATTATTTTCAGACTAACATACAGAAAAAAAACTGATCGAGTAACGGGGGGTTAATTTTCCTTACAATAAAAAAAATTCTGCTGCCACCTGTAGTTGCTCATTAACTCCAAGCTATTTAAAGGAGCCTGTAATGGGGCTTTAACCCCTGTCTAAAAGGGTTTCAATAGAAAGCCTGTATTGGTCTGAGGAATACAGCAGGGAGCTGGTTAATTGCAGCTAGAGACAATTAACAAGTCTCCACCTGGTTCATCAGACCAGTAGAAAAGCCTCCTGCTTGAACTGCAGGAGATCGCTTGAGCAGAGGGACTGTGTTGCCAGAAAGAGACTCATAGAAACATTGTCTTGCGCACAAAACAACTGTGCTGCCAGTAAAACACCCTGAAACCAAATCCTCTTCATCCAGGGCACAGCAGACCCTGGAACCCACCCGAGGGCGAATCACCCCCCCCCCCCCCCCAGCCCCCCAGCAGACACAACCCAGAGACTGAAATAAAGGGCCCCCTGCTTACAGGTACCTATTTGGGCTTTGGGGTCATAGGTTGGTAAGAGGCCTAACCTGCCAGCCCTGCAGAGTGGGACTGGGAAAGTGAGTTAGCCCTTAGAAAGGGATAGGATATTTATTTGTGTGCTACTTTAAAATGTATTGCTTAAAGCTACGGGCTGAATAAAAGCCACGGTTTATTTTTCCCAAATATATCTCCCTGGCTGTACCTCTGCACATGTCTTTTACACAGTCTCGTTACTCGGTTGGTTAATCCCTGATGAAGTCATACATGGTAGTGACGAAATACGTAGGTTTTTTTTTAAAGAGAGACTGACGTCATTACATCAGAATAGAATCCAATCCGTCCACGGGTTGTATCCAATGGTGGATATTGTTGAATCTGCATCGATTGAAACTGCCCAAATGTGCGTTGTGGATTTTACACTGCAAAACGGATTTTGGGGGTAACATCAACGAAAATGCGGGAAACGGATTTTGGCAGATTCGCCGATCTCTACTCTGGACCCGTCTCCGGTTATGTGTTTACCTGGACACTTACCTGGTTTCCGGTGGAGCCTTCCCTGATGTCTGTATGATGCTGCCTGGTGATTATATTGGACCAAAATGTTTTTAATTCTACGATGTTTGTGAGTGCGTTCTAGTACTTCTACTTTTTATATTAAATATTACCCCAGCGGGATAGACCCACAGCATCTGCCATCTCCTGATCTGTGCAGCGTCCAGCTTAATGTAGCCTGTTTCCTAGGGGATGATGGCTTCACCTGTGTCCGCTTTCCTCGTGACCTCGGAATTATGTCGCGTCCGGAATCCTGAGAGGTAGACAAAGCCGGCTTCAGTGAGCGGACAGCATACAGATCCCATTAAGCATTTAGCAGGTCACAAAAATGGTTATAGTTAGGACGTAGGACATACTTATAAATGTAAAGACCCATGGAACAATTAAACAAGAAAACTGGATTCTTGCGTTATAGGTTTAATACAGCAATGAACTTTCAAATGGAAACCCTTAAAATATACACTATTTTGCCTTCTTTTCCACTTTTAATTAAAAATGATAAAGTAAGCATTTGATCGCACAGAGCTCATTCCTATCACTATGAGAGGAAACGTCAGCTGTTTTTCAAAAAAATAGCCAGAGCTTAGAAATGTGCAGACACATGAAAAGAAGAAATCGCTGTGAAATGCATGAAAAGGTTGGCTTAAATCCAAGTTAGCGATTTTTTTTTTTGTATGCAAATTTTTTTTTACATAGGATTGAAACAGGGGGTTCTCTGGAGCGGAATCCAATTAATTTCAGGTCCGGGGACCCCCTGCTTCCAGAGATACAGACCTTCTCCATAGGTGGTGCTGGTGTCGCTCCGCTCAGCTAGCATGGTTCATGTAACGGGGGAGTTCAACGCGCCTGCGCCCTCTTGGCTAATAGGAAGCCGTGGCGTCATCAGGTTTGGCTTTTTGTTGGCACCGCGTGACGAGGAAAGTTTAAACTTTGCCGAGAAACCAGTATCCCCTTCTGAGGTTTGTATCTCAGAAAGCAAGGGGTCCTCCTGAGCTAAAATGAATGGGGTTCAAATCCGGAGACCCCCTGTTTCATAACTTATGTTAAAAAATAATATATATTTAAAAAGCATGAATTGCTCCTTTAAGGGCATTATATTAGTATGTATGTATGTATGTATTTATATATGTATGTATTTATATATGTATGTATATATATATATATATATATGTATATATATATATGTATAAATATATATATATATATATACATATATATATACATACACATATACACACACGACGGAAACTGCTCAGGAAACTAGAGTTAATAATACCCACACAAAATTGAGAGATACTAACATCAATATACAATGTGTTAGCTCTAATGGTGCTGTGTAGTGTATACTATGTATACAGACAACAACAACAACAAAAAAGAACCTCCAAAATAAGCACAAGTTCATTAAGCAGACTAAAGTAAAAGACACTTAATAAAAATAATGCCCTCTCAATGACACAAAGTAGAAAAATAGAATATCGACACAATGAACTCGGCTGCTACAACAGTCCTAATCCACAGGGAAATGCAATAGACAGAGGTATCTCTATCTAAGAGTAAATAAGACCTCCTTAGGGGTAAGGAATTCTCCTGTAGAAGTGTGGACAGGCCGGTCTACAAAAAAATAAGATACCAAGATACACAGGCATAAAGACAATATTTGTACTTCATACAGTATGCACAAGTTAATGCTTGGTCAGATATATACAAATGCTCACAGTGTACCAATGTGTTCTCATGAAAAGAATGCAACAATACCACTGTAGAGCACATGGGTATAGAGATGTCCTGCAGTGTATAAGACATCAGTTGAGGCTTGGTTTCCTAGCGCAAAAAAGTTCATTGCCACTCACTGGAACAGACAGACAGTTAGTTTGGGATGGGGTTTAAGCTTGCATGCCAACATGCGTCACCCATGTCAGAGGGGACGTTGCCAAGACCCGATGGAGATAGATGTATAGCTATACATCAGTGTAATAAGACATTCCTAAAAAGTTGAAACCAAGGTGTACATATCACGGATGAAAAGAATAGAACATGTTTGGCAGACAAGACAGATTTTTTTTTAAATCAGCGTTTCCGTTCTATCGAGAACCTTTATCTCTTTTGTTATATAGCATGGAGTGTTCTTTGAGGTCTTGATTTCCTGGCAAAATAAGGACATTTGAATATAAAAAATGAATATATCTTTGTATCAGTGTTTCCACGTTTAGTTGTCTGAAGCCATATACCTTAGCATTTACTGGCACTTTAAATACAGCATTGTAAAAAAAAAACAGAATAGTATTTTTAGGTGAATTAATGATGAGCGTCTATTGCCAATTACTTCCATGGCTGAATGTTTCAACGGGGAGAAAATCTTCTATAAAGTACTGAATAACGTTAGGAGAATCCACAGAGACAAAACCGTATCCTCTTAAGGGCTCTGTCTTGCAGGAAACAGCTTCCCAATTAGTTTCCTCCCAACACCTTCTCCCAGGCAAGATAAGAGCTTTGTTTTGGGCACCTTGTGCATCTGTGCATGTGCTTTGTCCTCTGAATAACAGTCAGGTGAAATCAGACCCCTTCTTTTATCAAACACAACATAACAAAATAACAATCACCCAGAAGAACACGAATGTATGTGGGGACTCCGTAAATCATATTATAATAAAGCACAACCTAAAGCTGCAGACCAAGCCATATCCTACATGTGTTTTGTTTTTATAATAAATTAGTTCTGTAATTATGAGAAAATACTTGTAGCATTTTTTAAAAAAACACCTTTGAATTACATTTTTAATGTATTATAATGTAATAAGCATTTTTTGTTTCTATAGCATCCTTTTACAAAGTAACATCCCCTTCCTCTTCTGAAACAGGCTCCGGCACACCCCTTTTTGAGCCCTGCCCTATCTCTAGCAGTGCACCAATTGTATCTAATGACTGCCTGGTCACATGATCTTCCCCACAGAACTTTGCATCTTTGGTCCTCTTATGCTACACTGACAGCCATTTAGTGAACCCCCGGCCCAAATCTTCACCGATTGATCACAGGAGAGCGTATCGATTGGCAATTTAGCCAAGTACTTATCATTGTGTGGATTGTATTGATTCATATATTAAAGGGAGAAAAAATGTAAAAAAGAAAAAACGCCTTCTACTCAATTGTATTCTATCTTCGATTAACAAAAACCGAAGGGGGCAAATCAGATAAACACTAATGTAAGTGGATATGTATTTTAAAGAACAGTATACTTCACCTGTGCTCAAAGAAACTTCCTAATAGAAGATATAACTTTTACATTTATTTGCAGATAAAACAAAACCGAGTGAAAGTAACCTAGAAATGTATAGTTAAAAGCTCTCGCAAAGACGTGCAAATGTTTTCAATGGCGCTTCTTGAAATGTTATGCAATTTTCTTGGACATTCTGGGTTATCACTCATTTGGCCAGAATTGGACAACAATGAAAGGACATGTGACCTGAACGTAGGGTCACGTGACCTGCACATTGACTTTTAATGCTTTGTGACATTTGTTTTGCCAAACTTTGCCGTTTTGACAGGGTTTTTTTTAATTCTGTGAAAAAAATGACAAATGTTGCCTTGTTTTGCAAACTTGTGAGACATTCTCGCACCTCTCTAGTTACCTGTGACAAGGCAGTTTGGCAACACACAGACAATTGGGGGGGAGGAGCCGAGGGGGAGGACAGACACAGAAAATGAACTGAATAGATCTTACCAGTGACATTAAAAAAGGTTGAAATAATTGCTGCCTCCTGTGGGACAGTAAACCAAGGTGTATATTAAAGGTGCTAATTATATGGATTTCGTGTGATTTTTTTTAATAGTGAAATCTGATGCATCATGTAATTTGAGGACATCTTGCCCTGACAATATTTAACAGCTGTTCCCAACGTAGTTTTTATGTGTACTTAGATGGCAAACTAGCACTAAATGATTCCCGCTCATTGAAAAATGCATTTACTCGTAGAAATATATGCACACAATAATTTCATAATCAATCACTTCATCTCTTTTGGCATCTAACTATGGACATTCAATATATCAGCCGTGCACCAATAAGGCAGAAAGTGGAAGCATTTGTGTGAGAGAGAAGATTGCAAGAACACGAGGTCTGAAACTGGAGGGTGCAAAACCCATGGGAAAAAGTGAGAAAGTATAATTAAGAAGTGTAGTGGGTATATGGGACACCCTTCCAGCAGAGGATACAACGGTTGTTTTCTCCCCCCAAGCATTTTTCGATTCCTTTATTGCATTGACCCACGCTATCTCTGCTGGGAGGATGCTCCATGCACCCACTATGTTGTTTAAAAGTATTATCTACTTGCCTTCCCCTGGGTTTATCTACACCTTTAATACAACCTGCAATCCCTCCCAAATTTCAGATTTTCATGGTTACAAGCCAACAATGAAATATTCTGAAAAGTCCTTGAAGTTGCCTTATTAAAAAAAACACCAGGATTTAATCCTTCAGAACACATCACATCCACTGGGTGCAACCTTGACCCCAGCCACTCTCACCTGATACTCAAACTCTGCTCCCTTCACTTACTCACAAGTTCCACTCCTCACTCTGCTCAGGCACCTTTCCCTGTTTTCAACAATACCATTGTACTATCACTAGGGTGACCATATTTTTCTTGGGACAAACTTTGTGCATGCGTGATGGGCAATCACGCACGTGTGGCCGCCAAGCGCTGATTGCTCATGCAAGGCCGCCAAGCGCGCATGCACAGCCAGCACATGCGCAATCAGCGCTTGCCAGCCACTCATACACATGTGCGGCCGATAAACACTAAAAAAGCGGGACAGTTTTTTTTTTTAAAGTCGGGACCCGAGACAAACGGCAAAAAACTGGGTCTGTCCCAGCTAAACCGGGATGTCTGGTCACCCTATTCCCCTCTCTTTATCCTGCATTTTGCATCCCGGCGTCTACAATGTCTTATCTACATTTTCTCAACACTCAACCTCTTAAAAACTCATTGCAATCTTACTTCCAAACCGTCCATTTCACAAAAACTGCCCTCACCAAAAGTAGGTAACGATCTACACACTGTCAACCCTGAAGGGCTCTTCTCCCTTCTAATGTTGCTTGACCTCCCTGCTGTTTTTGACACCATCAACCATACTTTACTCTTTCAAATTCTTCCCTTTGTATTAAAAACAAAAACAAATAACACAGACCACTTCCAGGTGTAGTGTTCCTGTCCTGAATAGAGGGGTTGTGGGTTCTGATTCTGTTGGACCTGACACTAGTACCCGCTTCCTCACAAGGGGCCTTAGGCTTGTCAATATAGATCTTATGGAAATCTTGTTCCCTAAATATTAGGGGTGGAAATTTAGAGAGAATGTTAATCCAACATGAGTCGTTGGATATTCTCTCTCAATACTGTAGCACCACAAGGTTTGAATGAGGAGTTAAACTGTATGGGATTTTTGTAAATAGTTATGTTATATATTATGAGTATACAATTATGCATTGTTTATATTCACTTTTCCGGTTTGTGATGTAATCAAGCTAATGATATAAAAGTCGCCTTGATGTTGGGCACACACCTGGCAAAACTATGCACAGTGAAACGCGCGTCGGATTTATCAACACACCCACACACCAGCAATAGGTGTTCTGGGGCGTGAAATGCATGGTGACTCCCACAGAGCCGATGCCAGAGCATGGAGAATTTGGAAAGATGCTGGAAGAGCTTTACTCCCAATAAGAACTTATATCATTATCATATGGACACAGCTTCAGCTATATACTCTTATTTGCTGGTCTATTTTGGATTATGCTATGGGTAAAATCCTCTTCATTTGTTTATGTTTAGGGGATTAACAGTGATTAGCGTTAATCTCTACCCGGTACAGGCTATGCTTGGAATACTAGTGCACCTATAGATCATAGTAATATTGTGATTTGTGGGTTATGTCCTGTGTTGGCGTGTATGTTTTGCATTTTTGTAATTGTTTTTACAAAGTTTTGTGATAATAAATTAAAGGAATACTTTTGTGCAACATATACCCAGTGACATTCTTTAGTGAGGTTTTCTGTTGCTGTCTATGGGGACAGTACCTTGTTTTGGGGGTTTTGGTATTTGTAATATAGCACTCTCCTTGTTCACCTCATATTTTTGTAACCACTCCTTCAGTGTCTTCAGTGTGCTTGCTTCCTCTTCTAGTGTTCCCGTCTTTTGGTTTGCCAATGCTCTGTCCTGGGACAACTCATTTTCTCTCTATAAACAAATCACTAGTGGTAATCTAATTAGCTTTTTGGGTTTCAAATCCTATCACCTCTATGCAGACACCACACCTTTATCTTTAAACCTCTAAGCTTACTCATAAGGCACGTTCTATAGTGCCGGGCGCGTGCTACGCCGTGCGCAGAATTTTAGTTGGCTGACGTGAGTCAGCCCTTCTATACGAGGGCCGCCCGCACGCACAGTAGGGAGAGGGGAGCCGACAGGGAGCGGGGAAAAGAATCTTTTCACGCCGCAACCGGCGCTAAATGTATGTGTGTGTGTGTATATATGTATATGTATATGTATATGTATATGTGTGTGTGTGTGTGTGTGTGTGTGTGTGTGTGTATTTGTGAGTCTGCACAAACTTAATAAATATTTTATTTTTACCAAGTGTTTTTTTTTAAATAAATAATAAATTATACATGCATACACATATAAACACACACACATACACACATACACACATATAAACACACACAAACACTGTACCTTCCCAGTATACTGCCCCTCTCACTATATTTCCGAAAAGCATGCGGCACGTGCACGCGCGTTCGCATAGGCACGCGCGGCCGCATGCTCTATATAACAGCCCTTACATCCAGTCCAAAGTCACTGTTTGTGTCTCTGCTATTTCAGACTTGACGGCTTTCCATCACCGAAAATTGAACACATCTAAAATGGAGCTCATCATAAGCTCACGGTCAATAACATTACCAGTCACCCAGTCTCCAAAGCATCCTGCCTAGATATAATATTTGACTCCTTCTTCTCTACTCACATTCATGCTGTTACTAAATCTTGCTGATTTTTCATTCGCACATTGCCAAAATCTGTCCTTTCCTCTGCCTCTCCACAACTAAAACTCTTAGGCATGCCCTCATTATCTCTCTAATTGACCACTACAATCTTCTCTACTCTGGCATTTCTGCCTGAGTCCCAACTCCCCACGCTACAATTGATCCAAAACGCTACTGTGAGGGTTATCTCTCTCTCTTCTAGTTCTGTCTCTGCTCTTCCCCCTGAAATTCCTTCAATTGCTCCCCATCAAACTCCATATTAACTACACAATTCTACTTCTCTCCTTCAATGCTCTACATTCTTCTATCTCCCTCTTACATCTTTGCTCTAATCTTCCACTACACCCCTACTCATCACTTAGACCATGCTGAAGACTGTCTCTACAGTACTCATGTCTTTAAACAGGCTCACTTTTGGCTCCCTTCCTGTGGAACTCCTCCCCCTAGCATTTGCCAATAAACTTCCCTCCCCATCTGTAATTCCGGCCTAAAATCTCTTCACCAAAGCCAAGCAGTTAGTTACTTTAGACCTCAGCTTAGTTCCCACACTCCTAATGCACTTACTCTCTGCCTCTACTGCACTTCCACCTATTGTATTCTGTAAGTATCCCATTATGCCACTTAGATTGTAAACTCTGTAGGTCAGGGACTCATTTATTTTATTTACATTGGTGACGCAGTGTAAATAAACATACATGTGTGACTGCCCTGTGTCACTTCGATGCTACAATAGACGACACCTTTAATAGGGAGGCAGTAGGAAGACTTAGGAAGAAAAAAAAGCAGCAAAGACTGGTCTTGGAGATAATTCTGTCATAAAGATTTAAAACAATTCATTCATTTTTTGACAAGTCAGTAAAATATCTAACAGCTTAGTCATATATAAAGAGTTGTTGCCTTAGGCTGCACACTGCCAGCACATAGCACACCTGGCAGCACATTACACTGCACACTGCCGCACAGGGCACACATGGCAGCACGTTACGCTGCACACTGCCAGCACAGGGCACACCTGGCAGCACATTACACTGCACACTGCCAGCACATAGCACACCTGGCAGCACCTTACACTGCACACTGCCAGCACAGGGCACACCTGGCAGCCCATTACACTGCACAATGCCGGCACACCTGGCAGCACGACACGCTGCACAGTGCCAGCACAGGACACAACTGGCAGCACATTACACTGCACACTGCCACACAGGGCACACCTGGCAGCACATTCACACGTCGCTGCAGGCATGCATTCACACGTCGCTGCAGGCATGCATTCACACGTCGCTGCGTGCATGCATTCACACGTCGCTGCGTGCATGCATTCACACGTCGCTGCGTGCATGCATTCACACGTCACTGCGTGCATGCATTCACACGTCGCTGCGTGCATGCATTCACACGTCGCTGCAGGCATGCATTCACACGCTGCTGCAGGCATGCATTCACACGCCGCTGCGTGCATGCATTCACACGCCGCTGCGTGCATGCATTCACACGTCGCTGCGTGCATGCATTCACACGTCGCTGCGTGCATGCATTCACACGCCGCTGCAGGCATGCATTCACACGTCGCTGCGTGCATGCATTCACACGCCGCTGAGTGCATGCATTCACACGTCGCTGCGTGCATGCATTCACACGTCGCTGCGTGCATGCATTCACACGTCGCTGCAGACATGCATTCACACGTCGCTGCAGACATGCATTCACACGTCGCTGCAGACATGCATTCACACGTCGCTGCGTGCATGCATTCACACGCCGCTGCGGGCATGCATTCACACGTCGCTGCAGACATGCATTCAGGCACATCATTGACTTCACATACACACTTTTGAACACACATGTACATACGTTGTAATGTCCACATTTGAACACACATATTGTCCCAAAGACAGGGAGTTGAGTGTACACATTTCAACACAATTATTTATTCACATACACTCAATAACAGACTTCTATAAGCCCTTGGAACGGCTTTTGCCTTTTGTACAGACACACTTTCCATATGATACAGATATGCACTGTGCATAATTCATATATATTTTAATTCAGATGTAGTGCATTGCATGTTACCCGATATACAGCACTTTTCAAAATACAGAGCTGTTCTAGTCTACTATTTCTTCTTGCAGCAAAATTATTATAAAATAATGTGCTCTGTTGCTCCATCTAGTGAGGTTTTTATACAAAGCACAATACACATCTGACAGTTTGTCACTTTTTTTTTTGATCATGCAGATTATTTTTTGAGCTTTTATAACCAGATCTGTTTTAGATGTACAGTACTTTCACCTTTTTGGATTTGATATTTTTATTTTATTTTGTGTTGCATAGTAGGCTGCTGCTGGACTAAGGTAGACTAAGAGTCCCTGTATACTGCATGTCCTGAATTTGCACACACTGAACAGGTACTTACCAGTTTCCTCAGTCCAGTATCTAATCAACACCAGCTGCCTGACTGCATCAAATTCCACCGGTGTGTGAGAGCAGAAGAGAGAACCAAGGTATGTCTGTTTCCTGCTCCATCTGGTTAAGGCTCGGAACCTACAGCTGTGGGTGATTCCTGCCTTGACTTCAGCATTGATTTCAGCCTCGGGGACCCCTTGCTTCCCAAGTTACAGGCCCAGATATGGGGTGCCGGTATCTCTATTATTTACATGTCACACGAAGCAGTCGACACTGGCATCCGATGACCCATACCGGGGCCTGTAACTCGGGAAGCAGGGGTCCCTGAGCCTGTAATCAAAGTGGTTCAGCTCAGGAGACCCCCTTTTCCCGCACACTATTAAAAAAATACATTAAAGCAGCTTCATTACCTTAGCAGCTACCCGCTAAGGCAATGAAGGGGTTAAGGCACAATAGCATGTTTATTGGGGACAATTGTCCCCAATAAACATTGTAATACACAACACACCCACCCCCTGTGCCCCCAACAACCCCTATACCCCTAACATACAATATATATATATATATATATATATATATATATATATATATATATATATATACTGTATATATATACTGTATATATTTTGTTATTATTTTTATTTTTTATGCACAGGAATTATACTATAGGCCGACGGTGGCCCTCGGGTGTTCCCTGCGGGTTTTCGGGGAGTCCACGGACGCAAGGATCACCCAGGGATACCCACCGGTCTCTTGTATTAATGGTGTGCTGTCAAGAAGGTAAACAATGCCTTTTTTACTGTCTCCAGCTAAAGGCTGGCGCAAAAATCTGGCGTGCTTTAAAAGCACGATTGACTTAACATTGCTTTGTGAATCCCACTGACTGGCAAAAAAACGTTGCCGTTTTTTGTATTTTTTTTCCATGGCTGAAAAAATGCCTTTTAAGGCCGATAAAGTGAATCGCGCAGCAGGCGGTACCGGTCTTAAAAGCAGTTATCACTGCTTAGTGCATATCCCTCTTTGTTTGCATATTTATGTGTGTCTATCCCTTTGTTATTTTTGTACAGTACCTTAAAGGTACTCTGATAGCAGCACCCTCTCCCTTCCCACTATACAAATATATATATATTGCTGTGGAGGGTTTTTGTCACTTTTTTTACTCACCATAACTTAACTCAGCATTATGGTTGGCCCATCCTTTAGCTTCTTTGCATACCCAGTTAATCAACCCCACACTGATGAGACCCATTAAAGTCGAAACAGCTGTCTGTGGGTGGTTTTCTGTGTATGCACCTTAACCCTGGCTGTGCTCAACGCTGTGACCATGCAGCAAGCTTAAGCCTATATGGAACCATGTTAAAAATGTTTTTTGAAGCAAAAAGTGGCACTGTGTGCTCATTTGCATGTCATTTCCCAGAATCCCTTGCTGCAGTGGAAGTGCTGTGTGCTGGGTGATAATGGGGAAAGGCGGGGTTGCAGACCTGCCTAAGACATGCAGATGAGCATACAGTTGTATTTACATTTGTACACACACACACACACACACACACACACACACACACACACACACACACACACACACACACACACACACACACACACACACACACACACACACACACACTTTTAGGTAAGAGTACTACAGATGTAGCAGACATTACACCTATTCATGTGTTAGGAGCTTTCACAATAACACAATAAATATTGCGCATGCTAAGGAAATATCATGCGTGTTGCCATGAGTTTGAATAGAGCAAGGTTAAATTTTCACCTCTGTTAATGCAGCGCATTGCTGTAACCTTTTCTGGCCGCTAGCCACCATCCCCCGGCTGACAGGGGGAGACTCCACAAAGGGATATACGTGGTATGTAGGGCCTCTGGACATGTACCAGGCATGTTATAAGAGCACTGAAAAGGTTACATGTCTAGGGCTAACCATAGGGGAAAAATATATAGTGCACCTAAGCACTGAGGGTTAACCCCTTCCCTGCTTGTTGGACATGCATCTCATTGCTCTAACATTGTAGGGGCCTCTATCACTAAAGGGGTAAATGCGGGAGGGGGTGGTGAGGTTTCTAGCCAAGAGCACAATAAGTCACTTAAATGCAAATTAAACTGGTAGAGGAATAAATTACAGTAAATTAATCTGACATGAAAATGAATTTTCCCGAATGTGTTTTGTTTCGGCCAAGAGACAAATTCTTCAATCATAAATGTTAGTTTCCTATTAACCGGCAGCTCCTCTGCACCTGTGTAACGCAATGCGCCGAATAATGAAAAAACATTATCAGCTGCCTTAAATCGGTTATCTTAACTAGTTCTGGACACCGCCTGAAAGAGCAGCCGCCAATGTTCACATGCAGGCTCTGACCTCTTCTGACTTCTGTAGTCTTTCAGGAAGAGATAAGTTTTTGTTTCTGGTTCAAAAAGAGAAAAAAAAAGAGAGAAAATGACTTTGGACTGTAATGAATTTGGATGAAACTTCTTAGTTAGCTCTTTGCGATAAGGATAAGACGGAGCACCGCAGGAATTCACAGCAGCATTTCTTTTTTTTGCCCTTGCAAGAAGAAAGTTAAAACATTTTTTGTACAACACGGGGATTTGTTTTAGCAGCTTTTCACGTTGTGTGGGTTCGCCTCTAGCAGTGTTTGAAGTGCTATAGTACTAAGGCAGGGGTGGTCAACTCCAGTGCTCAAGGGCCAGCAACAGGTCAGGTTTTCAGGATATTCCTGCTTCAGCGCAGGTGGCTCAATCAGTGGCTCAGTCTTTGACTGAGCCACTGATTGAGCCACCTGCGCTGAAGCAGGGATATCTTGAAAACCTGACCTGTTGCTGGCTCTTGAGGACTGGAGTTGGCCACGCTTGTAGTAAGGCGTGAACAGTTCTATTCATTTTCTATCTGCCTAGGTTCCGCTAATTTGTTTTATTAACACACTTATTGTCTCCATTTTTTCCTCCCTCTCTGTTTTTTTTTTTATAAAATTCCTATTTGATAAACTGTTTTTTTTTTTTTTTTTTCAAATGCGCTGCAAAGAGACCTTTAAATTAGGTAGAGCAGTACCACTTTCTTTCAAGCCTGTGTGATCACTGCCCAGGGAAAAGTAACCCCCTTTTCTGCCAGACATGCTAAATAAACATGTCCGTCACAGGCAATGTAATAAGTTTCAGGCCTCTGTGCTAGTGAGGGGTTAATACAATGACCTATGTCTGCTAGGGTTTTCAGGTGTGTAATATTGAACGGTACTCTCCTGTTGAAAATTAAAGATAATACTGGACATGTATGTGTCCAGTATTACCTCTCTGGACATGTAGGTGTCCAGTATTACCTCTCTGGACATGTAGGTGTCTGGTATTACCTCTCTGGACATAGTGACCTGGTCAATTTGGGAGGGCCAAGGGAGAGAGCAGCGCTGTTGCTAGGGGGCTGGGCAGCTTCCTCCATCCTGATTGGCTGCTGCTCAGTAATGCAGCCAATTAGGATGAGGTGTCAGGAGTCCTGGGGGTGGGGCCAAGGGAGGAGGAAACAGCATGGAGCGGTGAGAGCTATGTGTGTGTGTTGAGCACACAAAAGCAGTATTGTATCCTGTATTTTTGGAGAAGCCCGACGCCCATAACACTGTTTACGATTGCCCCCTCCCCAATACTGACAATAATTTCCTTTACAGTCAGGGCACCCCTTGATGTCGGTATGAGCAGAGCGGTGTGTATGTTAAGGGCTATTGTAAAGTATATATATATATATATTATATATATATTATACTTATATATATATATACTTTACAATAGCCCTTAACATACACACCGCTCTGCTCATACCGACATCAAGGGGTGCCCTGACTGTAAAGGAAATTATTGTCAGTATTGGGGAGGGGGCAATCGTAAACAGTGTTATGGGCGTCGGGCTTCTCCAAAAATACAGGATACAATACTGCTTTTGTGTGCTCAACACACACACATAGCTCTCACCGCTCCATGCTGTTTCCTCCTCCCTTGGCCCCACCCCCAGGACTCCTGACACCTCATCCTAATTGGCTGCATTACTGAGCAGCAGCCAATCAGGATGGAGGAAGCTGCCCAGCCCCCTAGCAACAGCGCTGCTCTCTCCCTTGGCCCTCCCAAATTGACCAGGTCACTATGTCCAGAGAGGTAATACCAGACACCTACATGTCCAGAGAGGTAATATATATATATAATATTTAGTTACATTAACCTGAGTATTTCTTTGTAATGCCAGCTCCACGTTTTCCCATCCCATCAGCGATACTGAGGAGATAGGATTACATAGAGATGCTCAGGATAATTATACTGGCAGCATACATTGAAGCTGCAATAAAGTGATATGTAACAACTATTCTATGCCATCATAATTCCACTCTTTTACAACTGGAGCTAAAAATGTCACCAGATTTATTTACTATTTATTTATTATTTATTTAAGAAGAAAATCAGCTGGAAACCTACGTGGTTTTGTTCCTATTAGTTAAATCTACGACTATTTTGGTTCCCAATTTTGCCCCGGTTATGCAGCTGAAAGACTTTTGATCAGAGATTGGTGGAGATGTCAGAATTAAACCCGCAAATTATTCGCAAAATTATAGACAACATTCAATTCACGTCCGATTAGTCAGATGCGAAGATGTTGTAGAAAGTGAGAGCGAATGTATGCAATTCCGCCGCCGGGGCCATGCATACGTTTTATATATATATATATATATATATATATATATATATATATATATATATATATACATATACATATATATATATATACATACATACACACACACAAAGATGTAGCGCTAAGGTAGAAATAAAGTGAATATCAGTGCATTAATGAATAATAATGAAAATTAATTTTAGTGAAAATATAAATAAAACTGTACTATAATTAATTATAAATAACCATAAAATGACAAGTGAAAGTCACGAGGCGTGATGAAACGCGTAGGGACGCGGTGACGTCATCACGTGTGGGTGCGTGCATGTGGAGTTCTTTAGCATCTCAACAATTCAGCCAGCTTAGGATTCTGGATAATGACATGCAAATGTGCGCACAGTATCCCCTTTTGCTTCAAACCCATTTTTCCAAGTTTGAAACCTGCGAGAGAATTTGGAAATGTGATGCGTGATTACTAGGATGACGAGGGTGTACGGGAGAGGCGATTTTTCTAAAAGACATCTTTATTGTTCAGACCCCCCTGCCTTGATCTGGAGGTGTATCCCCTTCGCTGGCTCCAGACCCCATTATTTTGCAATGAGTTGCAGGCCCTTCTCGCAGCACAGAGGTTAAGCCTGTAAGATAAGTACCTGCTTTGTTCTACACTGCAAGTACGCCACTTGCATTCAATCAGCTAAAAAACCTGCAAACCATAAACCTCCCTGCGCAGCTACTGGAGGGAGGGAGGGGGGGTGGGGGGGAGGCAGAGCCATAAAAATTCATCAGGATAATGTAGAGAGGAGGCAGGATGATGCTAGCATCCCTGCAATAAGCCCATCACTCACCCACTGGCATTTACTGCACACCCCATCCTGCTCTTTCTTAAGGACAATTGATGTTCCTTATACCATTAGCATAATGACTGCAGTGCAATATTTCTAGAAACTTCCTACAAGTGCGCTCTGTGCAGTAGAGTGTGTTTGTGTGTGTGCGCGTGCGTGCGTGTGCATGTGTGTGCAGGGGCGAATTCCCCACATGGCTAAATAGGCTGTAGCCTAGAGCGGCATGTTTTTGGGGGGAGCGACAATTTTGGGGGGAGGCAATTGGTGTGTGTGCGTGTCTTAACTTTGCCAGAGCGGCCCCCCTCCTGTAGCCATGACAATGTGACGTCATGTGATGTCGCGGTGTCCTGATGGCCCTATGCTGTGGAGGAGGGCCTAGATGTTTTCATTTGTGATTTGGGGTAAAATGTCAAAAAAAAAACTATTAAATATGTCGGAAACTGTAAAGGAAACAGGAAAATGAGACAAGAGATGAGGTGAGAGCAAATTCTCTAACTTGGCAAATATTGGATATGGTGGAGATGCTGCAAAAATATGACATTTGTCCAACTGTGGATCTTATTCAATCTCTTATTCAATATGGTGGGAAGCCTCCTCCCCACGCTGGGGAAGGTTTTGGGACCATTTGAATGGAGCTGTTCTCTTTACTAGTACAGGGAAGTGGCTTTACAGCCTATTGAATCAAGGCCCTATAGACTAGAGCAGAGGTGCGCAAACTGGAGGGCGATTTTTTTTTGGGGGGGGGGGGGCGCGGAGGTTACAGAGGCCCTGCGCATTTAAATTAAATGCCGGGGGACCGCACGAGGCCTCTGTAACTCACTGACCTTGATTCAGCCGGCATTTGGGTGACGCGTCGCCATGGCAACGCGGCGTGAAATGACACCGCGGGGTCACGTGACGGGATGTCACATGACACCGTGGCGTCATTTGACGCTGGCACAAAGGTAAGGGGGGGGGCTTGGGCACTGGGGGAGAGCAGGAAGGGGGCGCAGCCCCAAATGTTTGCACACCCCTGGACTAGAGCACCACTGACCAAAACTAACAAGAATATTGGTGATTATTATTATTTTTTTTGCAAAAGTTGCAGAATATATGCAAGAATCAGGCGCACTGCCACCACTGCTGGGAGACCTTTCCGTGCCTCTTCCCTTTAGTTGGGGAACCGCATATGGAAGTCTGACTGCTTTAAAAACCAATGGCACTAACAGTCATATGGTCACTGTAAATATGCCAAAATGTTATCTTTTTTTAACATAATTAGAAATGACCTTACTTGGGTATCCTTGGCTTTAAATTACATCCATAGCAGATTCCTCTCAATTTCTGCAACAAATGTAAAATTCATTTGGGCTTTATTGGGCGAATATATGAACATCATAAAATGAGCGGAAGGCAATTAATATTAATATCAGGTTCTTAATATTACTATCTGGGTGATATTACTACTTATGAGTGAACTTTGGAAAATAAAGTTCGGTCTGTCTGATCCCTGCAGTTCTCTCTGGTTTAAATAAACCTGTCTGGGTCTCAGGTGTATATGTGCGGAGAATGGAGATGGGTTATCCCGTGTAATAGTGATACAAGCACTGATAGTAAACAGCACTGATACACCCATGTTTGCTAAGCAGTCTTCCGCCATAAGACCCCTTGTGGTGCTGGGAGATACCTTCAAGCCTGATGAAGACAATAGACTATTAGGTGTCTTCCCGCGCAGGAAGGTGTCTCATGTCAGAAGACTGCTTAGTTAATATGGGCCATTGTCCCTTAATAGCATCACTCTTGGACCTCTAGTCACCGGTCCCTCAACCGGTAATGAGATTTAAGGTCCTTTCTTGTCTGTGGCAGCAGGTGTTTCCAGATGTAAGCTGAGGAAAATCCGACCGTTGACTCACTCGTGACGTCAATTTAAGGCCAATATATCCAGCCTCGGAGCTTGAGATGAAGGGATCCAAACGACCAACTTGTTCAGCACATCGAGTGATAGGCTGACGTTGGTAAACACAACTCGAGCAATCTGCAGACTTTGTTCTGTGGAACACTGGCTGGGTGGAGGAGGATGATCTTTTCTTAGCCGTTGGTTTTATCAGCTGCTTTCCACTGGTGAGGAGCATAAATATTTCCAGGCAAGAGGAGGGCAGCTTCCAAAAGTAACCGCAGGTTTGGGAAATATTGTGGGTGTACAGAGTGATATTTATTGTTGTGCTTTAAACCCCTTTGGTAGCCAGGGGGTTAGGGCTAAGGTTGCCAGTGTCCAGTATTGAACCAAACTGTCCTTTATTTGGACGCTCTGTCCAGTAAACAATGTGAGGTAATACTGGGCATGTATGTGTCCGGAATTACCTCTCTGGACCTAGTGACCTGAGTAATGCAGCCAATCAGGAGGAGGTGTCAGGAGCCTGAGGGTGGGGCCAATGAGAGGAGGAAACAGCATGGAGCGGAGTTGGTGAGAGGGGTGGGTTGGTGCAGGTATCTAGAGCGTGTCCCATCTTTCACCATTGTGTCCAGTATTTTTGGAGAAGCCACCTGGCAACCCTAGTTAGGACTGAGATCCTGGGATGCAATTTGAAAGACTGATATAACCTACCTTGTAAAGTTGTTGTCCTGGCTGAGGGATGCTGTTGACTGGAACTGTCCCTTTTTGTAATTACACTACATTTCCATTTTTGACACTTTAATAAAAACAACAACTGTGTAAATGGAATTTTATCTTTCTAAACCCACAGAGCCTCCATACATATATAAACAAGCCGAGATTAAAAAATAGTATGCAAATAAATGGTAATGTATGCACAAAGTACAGATAACAATAAAACAGGATAAATACTATAACAAACTTTATGCACCTGAAAATGTGTGAATATTTGCTTAACAAGAACAAACTCACTAAATAATCACACAATGAAAAGACAAATAAAATCTAATTTCACATTACTCTGCAAAGTAAACAGAAGAACTAGGAATGTCTAACAAGGGGAAGATATTAATGTAATTTAGTTATGTGCTGCTACCGTCCCATTTACTGCCTTCAATGCTGCAAAGGCCTGTAGCATTTCTTATTAAGATATTTTACCAGGATAGATACACTGAGATGTTTTTAAACATATCCTGAAATAGCACGAGGAGCCTTTCCCAAGTGTACAAGAAGTGTAAAGGCTCCAGGCAGGGAAGGAATCCCAAAACAAGTGCCCTCAAAAAACTCTTTGAACTGTTAAAAATAAAACCTCTGCATCAAAAATGTATCCCAAGGCCTCAACAGACAGTCAGGGACATTTAGTCGCGACCAAATCGCCACTGGCATCTTGCCGCCACTTACCTCATTGCAGAGACATCCCCGCCGGACGCTTTGCCGCAAAGGTTAGCCCCTAACTTTACCCCTTACCGTAACAAGAAACGGTTCTTAACCCCTAATACTAATGCTACCCCTACCCAAAAAAAATCTTAGCCCCTTACCCTAAAACTCTGTACCCTAATTCTCTACCCTAAACTCTGTAGCCTAAACACCGTACCCTAATTCCCTACCCTAAAAACCTTAACCCTTACCCTAAACCCTGTACCCTAATTCTCTACCGTAAAAACCTTAACCCCTTACCCTTAATCCCATACTCTAAACCCTGTACCCTAATTCCCTACCCTAAAAACCTTAACCCCTTACCCTAAACCCTGTACCCTAATTCCCTACCCTAAAACCTTAACCCCTTAACCTAAAACCCTGTACCCTAATTCCCTACCCTAAAATCCTTAACCCCCCTGTAGCCTAATTCTCTACCCTAAAAACCTTAATCCCTTACCCTAAAACCCCATAGCCTAAACCCCGTACCCTAATTCCCTATCCTAAAAACCTTAACCCCTTACCCTAAACCCCGTACTCTAATTCCCAACCCTAAAAACCTTAACCATTTACCCCAATTCCTACCCTAAAAACCTAACCCCTTACCCAAAAAACCCTATCCATAACCCCCACCCTAACCGTTAAAATCCCTTAAGTTAACTTACCTTATTGGTGAAACGGCTGAGTGTCCACCGGCGGAGCGGCTGCGGCAAAGGGTCTCTTGGCGGCTGAATGCTGGAAGAGACTTGGTCATGGTGTGATGGCCGCAGCCATATGTCTGATTCTGTCAACAGAGGCCCAATCCCAGGCTCAACGGCCTAAGGTGATTCATCGCATTGGGTCCCACGGAGAACTATCCTGCGCGCCGGTTGAAGCCCTCGAATCTCCAAGGCGCTTGAAGATCACTTTCTGTTACGCCGGTGCTGCCCGCAGACCAGACCCGTTCCTTTCACTGAGGTGAGGAACGTATAGAAGCACGCACCCGCAGCAAAGGGAGCGTGTCCGGAGTGTGGTGATATTGGCGTTGCCAGGCCAGGTGTATTTCGCTAGCAATACTTGCCGGTACCGGTGTAGAAATGCCGTTATCGTTGCCGTTAACCAAGGTCTGGGATTGGAGAATACGGGAAGGTCGTTTGTCCAAGCAGGGGTCTAGAGCCAGAGAGAGACGTCCGCCAAGCCAAGTCGTAACCTGAGTGAATGAGAGAGAAAACGCCAGAGTAATAATCCAAGTGAAAACTATGTCGAGCAATGAATGATAGGAAGGACTGGCATTATAAAGTGTGGCTGACCAATCAGAAGTGAAGGCAGACCTGGAGGACTGCGTGGAGCCATCCTGGATAGGTTCCCTTGATTGGCAGGCAGGTGAGGACTCTTGTCTTGACAGGAGATCATATTACTGTGTTGGGGGCGGGTCTTCACTGCCAGAGCAGTGAATAAATTAACTTCGCCCGGCGCGCGCTGTTCCGGCGCGCGCCCGAGCAACATGGCGGCCGCGTGAGGTACTGCAGGAAACCGGGGACGCCGAGGACGACGGGGAGCCCCCAGAACCGACGGAGGTGAGTAGCGCTGGCGAGGGGTGCGCGCCACGGCAGCGGGAGGGAATCCATCAGCAGAGGAACCGGGGCGCGGGCGCCGCGATCCCTGATTCCTCACAGTACCCCCCCCTTCAGGATCGGCCTCAGGACGATCCTTCCATGGTTTTGATGGAAACTTCTTACGAAAGCGTTTGAGGAGTCCTGGAGCATGAATATCTTTCAGGGGTACCCATGACCTCTCTTCGGGTCCAAAACCTCTCCAGTGGACCAAGAAGTGGACTTTACCTTTAGAAAGATGGGAATCCAGTAGAGCCTGTATTTCATACTCTTCGTTACCCTGTACCATCACAGGATCTGGTTTCGAAGTGTGATCCGGAAAGAGGCTACTGGAGATAAAAGGTTTGAGAAGTGAGGTGTGAAAGACATTCGGAATTCTCATGCTTTGAGGAAGTTGGAGTCGAAAAGAAACCGGATTAACCTGCTCCAAAATAGAAAAGGGACCCAGGAACCTAGGAGCCAATTTGAGGGAAGGCGTTTTGAGACGGATGTTCTTGGATGATAGCCAAACCTTGTCCCCGGGTTTGTATTCGGGTGCTGGGCGACGGTGACGATCAGCCTGATTTTTAGATGTCAAGGATGCTTTTTGTAATGCAGATTGTATTCTGGACCAAGAGTCTTGTAGAAGAGCAATATGTTCGTCCACGGCTGGTACCCCAGAGGATCTTTTAGTAATAGGTAGGCGAGCCGGATGGAATCCGTAGTTGATAAAGAAGGGAGTCTCGTGCGTGGACTCATTCCTGGAAGAATTGAATGCGTACTCAGCCCAGATAAGTAATTCTGCCCAGTCATCCTGAGAATTAGAGACGAAGCACCTTAAGTATTTCTCGAGGGATTGATTAACCCTCTCGGTCTGTCCGTTGGATTGAGGGTGATATCCAGAAGAAAAGGAAGACGAGATACCTAGTCTCTTGGTGAAATTTCTCCAGAACTTGGAGACGAACTGGGAACCCCGATCGGACACGATGGATGTAGGAATCCCATGGATCCGGAAAATCTCTTTGGCAAAAATATCCGCAAGGGCGGGTGAGGAGGGTAATCCTTTGAGAGGGATAAAGTGTGCCATCTTGGAAAACCGATCTACTACCACAAGAATGGTATTCATGCCATTCGACCTAGGTAACTCCACAATAAAATCCATCGAAATGTGGGACCAGGGACGCTCCGGAATAGGTAAAGGTAAGAGAAGACCCTGAGGTTTCTGACGAGGAATCTTGTTACGCGCACATACCGGACAGGACCGTGTAAATTCCAGAATGGTTTTAGCCATATTGGGCCACCAAAAGGTACGACGGATGAGATCCAAGGTTTTCTTGAATCCAGGATGCCCTGCCGAACGGACGGCGTGTCCCCAGTCCAGTATTTCAGGGATAAATTTGGGTTCCACATACAAAGAGTCTTTAGGAACCACAAGACCGGACGGGAGGTTCTCTTGAGACTTGATGATCCTCTCCAGATTCTTGAATGCCACAGCTGCTAAGATTCTTTGTTTAGGGAGGATGGATTCAGTGGTTTTCTCTGATCTCTCTTCAGAAGAGTATTGCCGGGAGAGAGCATCCGCCTTGACGTTCTTAGTGCCGGGAATGTATGAGAGAACAAAATTGAATCTAGAGAAAAATAACGACCAGCGAGCTTGGCGAGGACCTAAGCGACGGGCATTCTCAATGTACAATAAGTTCTTATGGTCCGTAAGGATGGTGAAAGGCTCTTTTGACCCCTCCAAAAGATGTCTCCATTCTTGAAGAGCCATTTTGACGGCCAAAAGTTCCCTATTGCCCACGTCATAATTCCTCTCTGCCGATGAAAATCTTTTGGAGAAAAACCCGCAAGGATGAAGTTTATCCTGGGAAGAAAATTTCTGCGACAGAACCGCCCCAGCCCCACAGTCCGAAGCGTCAACCTCTAAGGTGAAGGGGAAATTTGTGTTAGGGTGTCGAAGGATGGGAGCAGAGACAAAAGTTTGTTTCAGTGTCTCGAATGC
Organism: Ascaphus truei; assembly: GCF_040206685.1. Lineage (NCBI taxonomy): Eukaryota > Metazoa > Chordata > Amphibia > Anura > Ascaphidae > Ascaphus > Ascaphus truei. Next base: position 27,563,296 of record NC_134492.1, read on the forward strand.
TGTGACAGCTTCTGGAGACCAAGATGAAGGGTCTGCACCTTTTTTGGTCAGTGCCGTGATAGGAGCGACAATGGTGGAAAAGTTGCGGATAAACTTCCGGTAATAATTAGAAAAACCCAAAAACCGTTGAACAGCTTTGAGGGAATTGGGTTGTGGCCAATCCACGACGGCCTTTAACTTTTCTGGGTCCATGGCCAAACCTTTGTTGGAGATAATGTATCCGAGAAAAGAAGTGGTAGACTGATGAAAAATGCACTTCTCCATTTTAGCAAACAACCGGTTCTCGCGGAGGCGTGAAAGCACAAACTTCGTATGGATGACATGATCCTGTAAGTTTTGAGAAAAAATAAGGATGTCATCCAGGTATACAATGACAAATATATTTAGAACGTCACGAAAGATGTCATTGATGAAGTCCTGAAAAACTGCCGGTGCGTTGCATAACCCGAAGGGCATCACTAGATATTCGTAGTGTCCGCTACGGGTGTTGAAGGCAGTCTTCCATTCATCGCCCTCCCGGATGCGGATGAGGTTGTATGCCCCACGGAGATCCAGTTTAGTAAAGAGATTGGCCCCCTGAAGTCTATCAAAGAGTTCGGAGATGAGTGGGAGTGGATAACGATTCTTCACCGTGATATGGTTAGACCCCGGTAATCAATACATGGTCTGAGAGTACCATCTTTCTTTTTGACAAAGAAGAATCCAGCCCCCGCAGGAGAATTGGAATGACGTATGAAGCCCCGCTTAAGATTCTCACGAATATATTCGTCCATAGCTTTGGTCTCGGGCAATGAGAGAGGATAAGATTTGGCTTTCGGCAAGGTATAACCAGGTACCAGATCAATCGGACAATCGTAGGAACGATGAGGAGGTAGAAGTTCAGACTGAGCCTTGCTGAAAACGTCCAAGAATTCGGCGTATGGAGAAGGCAACTCCCTTAGAGAATTTGATGTATTGGCTAATAGAAAGGATTGTTGCTTGATAGAGGACAAAGGTTTTTCTGACCTTGACCTCCAGTTAATAGGGTTAGGAGACACCCAATCGATGAGTGGATTATGCTTCTGTAACCAGGGCAAGCCAAGCGTGATAGGTGTTCCTGGGGCATGAATAACATCAAAACCCAGAGTCTCTTTGTGAGAAGGAGTAGAAAGGGTGATAGGTCCGGTCTCTAAGGAGATATAAGCCGGGGTGAGAGGTCGATTATCAATCCCGACCAAGGCAACGGGAGAGTCCTTCCTGGAAAGCGGAATTTGATTTTGCTCAGAAAAGGTTTGATCTATGAAATTCCCTCCTGCGCCGGAATCGATAAATGCAGCAGTGGAGGTGCGGAAAGTCGGTCCTGAAAGAGAGACGGGAATAGTCAATCTTTTGGGAAGTTCCCTTCTGGGAGGGGGACAAGGAGATTCAGTACCCAGAGAGCGCCCCTTCGTACTCACTGGGCTTAGTCGTTTCCCGGAGATGGAGGATGATTACGGGTACGCTGCTCAGAAGCTCCGCAATGATGGCACGATTCCCCAGTAGAGCGAAGTTGTCGTGACGGTACCCGAGGTTGCTGAACTCCAAGTTGCATCGGCTCTGGAGCCTCCAGCGCCGGTAACGGGGATACGACGGGTCTCTGGTTAGTAGAGAACCTGGAAAAGGAAGCACGGAAAGACGTAGCCCGGGGAAGCTGACGCTGAGCGCGGCGTACCTGAAGGCGCTGATCCATACGAGTAGCCAGGTTGATGAGATCCTCCAGTAACTCTGGCCTGGTGTGGGAAGCAAGTTCATCCTTCAGAGACTCCGATAGACCTCTCCAGAAGGCGGCGACTAAAGCCTCCTGACCCCAATGAGTCTCAGCTGCTACGGTTCTGAATTCCAAGGCGTATTGACCCACAGGCCGACGTCCCTGTGTAAGTTCTAGCAGGGTATCAGAAGCAGTCTCTTGACGTGCGGGGATATCAAAAACCTGTCGAAAGTCCCGTCTGAAGGCCGCGTAATCGCGGGTAATATCAGGGCATAGTTCCCAGATCGGAGAGGCCCATGCCAGTGCATTACCTGTGAGCAGACTATATACGTAGGCTACCTTTTTCCGGCCAGTAGCATACAGCTGGGGAGCCATCTCGAACTGGATCTCGCACTGGTTGAGAAAACCACGACAGGTGTGTGGATCCCCTGCGTAGGGCCTTGGAGCCGGAATCTTCGGAACTGAAAATGAAGTGGAAGATAAGTCAGACTGCGCCGGGGGTGCAGCCGCAGGCGGAGCCTGTAAAGGGCGGTCCGATACCTGTTGGGAGAGGAGAGCCACTTGATCCGTTAAGGCCTGTATTTGTTGGTACATGGCCGTCATCATAGAGTCCACAGTCTGGTCTGCGTCTTGTGGGCTCGACATAATGTTACGCCGGTGCTGCCCGCAGACCAGACCCATTCCTTTCACTGAGGTGAGGAACGTATAGAAGCACGCACCCGCAGCAAAGGGAGCGTGTCCGGAGTGTGGTGATATTGGCGTTGCCAGGCCAGGTGTATTTCGCTAGCAATACTTGCCGGTACCGGTGTAGAAATGCCGTTATCGTTGCCGTTAACCAAGGTCTGGGATTGGAGAATACGGGAAGGTCGTTTGTCCAAGCAGGGGTCTAGAGCCAGAGAGAGACGTCCGCCAAGCCAAGTCGTAACCTGAGTGAATGAGAGAGAAAACGCCAGAGTAGTAATCCAAGTGAAAACTATGTCGAGCAATGAATGATAGGAAGGACTGGCATTATAAAGTGTGGCTGACCAATCAGAAGTGAAGGCAGACCTGGAGGACTGCGTGGAGCCATCCTGGATAGGTTCCCTTGATTGGCAGGCAGGTGAGGACTCTTGTCTTGACAGGAGATCATATTACTGTGTTGGGGGCGGGTCTTCACTGCCAGAGCAGTGAATAAATTAACTTCGCCCGGCGCGCGCTGTTCCGGCGCGCGCCCGAGCAACATGGCGGCCGCGTGAGGTACTGCAGGAAACCGGGGACGCCGAGGACGACGGGGAGCCCCCAGAACCGACGGAGGTGAGTAGCGCTGGCGAGGGGTGCGCGCCACGGCAGCGGGAGGGAATCCATCAGCAGAGGAACCGGGGCGCGGGCGCCGCGATCCCTGATTCCTCACACTTTCGTCCAACCATTTCTTCATCTTTGCTACGTTTCTTCGCTTTTCATAACGGACACTCTTCCTCGCACATCCTCTCTCGGCCGTGTGGTGCGTTCTAGGAAGGCGCTGCCTATATATTGGATTGCTCGCTTTACCATGTGTTTCACGCATTTGCTCATTATGTAAAATGTCGGGGAGCGTTTCTTGCCCCACACAGTCAGTCGTTTCGTCCTAAAAATTGCTGGAACTGACATAATGTCAGGAAAAAATGTTCCCCAATGTCTGACTGTTAGTAAGAGTGATTTATCAATTACTTCCTAGCCTCTATATCAGGGGTGGCCAACTCCAGTCCTCAAGGGCCACCACCAGGTCAGGTTTTAAGGATATCCCTGCTTCAGCACAGGTGGCTCAGTCACAGACTGGAGCTGAAATATTTGCGCAAATGCTGTGTGTTGATTAGCAGGGAACTACACGGAAGAGACAGAATCCCTGCTGATGTGCTCACTTCCACTGATAATGAAAATAAATGCATTTTATTATATTACTTCAAAGTAAACATATCCAAAAATTCATTAAAACCTCAAAAGATAGCGCAAATGTGTACTGAAAACATTGAATGAGTTGTCTTCCCCATAAGGGGTTCCACCCTGATTGATTATACCAGAGGGTTAATATTGCCCCTTGGGACTGTTATGTATGGTTTGAAGGGAAAAATATGCCATGCATTTAGTGCTGGAGATCATACAAAAACCACTGTTGACTCAAGGCTATGGGTGTGAAGATCTTCCATATTTAACCAAAACAGTAGTGCCTGCATTAATCCAGGCTTCTGTATTGTGGCAGATTGCCAGGGTTGATGTCGTTATCCGACGCGCGTTTCGCTCCGTACATGGACCTTCTTCGAGGGTGGGCGGGTCACTGCTCCCAGCGGCTATTTAATTGCATGATTGCCATGGTAACCAGCCAAACAGGTTACTTCGCTAGTGTGTTTTGGCACGAAGTAGCCAGCCAATGGGGAGACATGTCAACAAAGACATTGACAGTTACAGCAGTGTGTTCCCGTAAAAACTGAGGTATCTTATCGATCCATAGTAAGATAAAAAAAAGATGTGAATCTCCCAAACTGGCAGTGTTTTCAAATCTTAATCTCGGGCTAAATTAGATCTGACGCTGTTCTCTAGGGCAGCGCTGCGCAATCTTTCCTGCTCACGGCCCCCAACCTCAGCCTGCTTCCCTCCCTGTTTGTGCCCCCACTCCCTTACCTCCTCTCCGGCTCCCGGAGTCAAATGACGTAGCAGGGTCATGTGACGTCACATTGCCATGCCAAAGTGGCGTCACATGACCATGACGCCACGTTGCCACGGCGACGCGTCGCCAAAGAGAAGGTAAGTGAAGTTGCAGAGGCCTCACGCGATCCCCCAGCATTAATTTAAATGCTTTAGGGAAAGAGCGCAGGACCCCTGCAACTGCTGCGCCCCCCCTGAATAATCTTGCGAGCCCCCCAGTTTGCGCACCGCTGCTCTAGGGAAAGCCCCTTGTTGGGGTACCAGACTCCTTCCCTATTATACATTTTGTAGACTGGGTTGTATCCATCTCATATGATTGTATCATTTTCTTGTTGCAACCACTACATCCAGTTGATGCAAACGTTATGTTACACATACAATATGGTTTGGATAGAAGTGGCGAATAGAGGTTTATTACAATCTTCATGTAGGCGGACATAACAGTTAGATATGGCCCCTTTATTGAGCCATACATCTCGGGGAGGGTTAACTGTGGTGATATGCATAAAATATTCCAAGTGTTTCAAACACCTTCGTACCCTGATATTGATGTTCCAATACTATTAGGGTATGTATATCGTGTCAGGATGCCATCTCATATATTATATGGAGTAAAGAGTATCCCGTCTCAGAGACTCTCATGGACGTCATCTCTCTTTTGTGCAGAAGTTATGTATCCCTTCCTTTTAGGTTTTAATCATATTCAAAGGAAGCTGAGCACCCCCTCCCCCCTTTTCTTGATTATCAGGGTCACAAGTGTGTGCTTCTTGATTTATTTATGTGTATATTTGAGTCAGAGATTGCTGATCTGAAGAGGCAACTTGCAATATTGAGGGACATTGGCAATCTTGAAAGGGAATTAGAGCTCACTGAGCAGGCCCTTGCTTCGCCTAGTGGTGCAGATGGTGGCGGTGTTAGTGAGGAGCAGGTAGGTAGCTTGGTTGCTGTTAGTGAGGAGCAGGTAGGTAGCTGGGTGACAGTTAGAAGGGGAAGCAGGGGCAATAGGGAGAGGCAGGTCGTTCCTGAGCAAACACATCCCAATAGATTTGCCATGTTGAGTGAAGATATTGGGAATGTTGGGGCAGAAATGGCAAGGCTGGGGGAGACTAATTCCTCTAGCAGCCAGGGGAATAGTTCCTCCAGCACAGTGGGGACTCAGGATGCTCAGATACAAAGAAAGATTGTGGTGGTAGGGGACTCCATTATTAGGAAGGTAGATAGGGCAATCTGTTGCCAGGACCGCATGAACCGAACAGTTTGTTGTCTCCCAGGTGCTCGGGTTCGGCACATTGCGGATCAGGTAGACAGATTGTTGGGGGGGGCTGGGATTGACCCGGTGGTCTTGGTACACGTTGGCACCAATGACAAAGTTAGAGAAAGATGGAGGGTCCTAAAAAATGATTACACGGATCTAGGCGAAAAGCTTAAGGCAAGGACCTCCAAGGTAGTATTTTCTGAAATACTACCAGTGCCATGCGCTACCGCAGGGAGACAGTCAGAGATCAGGGAGGTTAATGCATGGCTAAGAAAGTGGTGCAGGAAGGAGGGGTTTGGGTTTTTAGAGCACTGGGACTCCTTTTCTGAGAGGTGCCATCTATATTCTAGGGACGGATTGTACCTCAATGAAGAAGGATCTTCTGTGTTAGGGGGAGAATGCTAAAAAGGTTGGAGGAGATGTTAAACTAGGATGGAGGGGGAAGGGGAATGAAACAGATAATGAACTAAATGGAATAGATGAAGATACAAGGTGGTATGGAGGTAGAATGGGGGCAAGTGCAAGTTTGACAAGCAGTGAGACACCCATAGTAAATACAGATAATACTAGAAAACTTCTAAAGACTAAACAAAGTGGGCGCAGAAAGGATGGAGCAGATAAGATAATAGTACAGGCTAAAAAAAAACTGAAATGCATGCTTGCTAATGCAAGAAGCCTGACAGATAAAATGGGGGAGCTTGAATTAATAGCTGCAAGGGAGCAGTATGATATCATAGGCATTACTGAAACATGGTGGGATGAAACTCATGACTGGATAGTTAATTTAGAGGGTTATTCTCTTTTTCGGAAGGATCGAATAAATAGAAGGGAAGGTGGAGTATGTTTATATGTTAAACCGTATCTAAAACCTATTATAAGGGATGATGTCTATGAAGGGAATGATGAAAATGTAGAGACTTTGTGGATAGAAATTAGCAGTGGAGGTAAAAGTATAAAGAAAATGTTTGTGGGAATATGCTATAAACCACCAAATATCTGTGAGATTGAGGAAGGTAAAATACTTTTGCAAATGGAGAAGGCATCAGAACTGGGTCATGTTTGCATAATGGGGGATTTTAATTATCAAGACAGACTGGGGTAATGAGATTAGCGTTACAACAAAAGGAAACAGGTTTTTGGGGGTGCTTAAAGACAATTATATGACCCAAATTATTGAGGAACCAACCAGGAGAGGGGCAATACTGGATTTGGTCATATCAAACAATGTAGAAGTAATAACAAATATTCAAGTCCTGGAACATTTGGGTAACAGTGATCATAACATGGTCTCCTTTGAAATAAATGATCAAAAAACAGATTACTTGGGTTCAACAAAGACCTTCAACTTTGGAAAGGCAGATTTTAATAAACTGAGGTCTAATCTAGTAGTAATACAATGGGATGATGTTTTTGCAGGGAAAAAATGTAGAAGATAAATGGGCAGTCTTTAAAACATTGTCAGAAAAGCACACTTATCAGTGTATACCCTTGGGTAATAAGTATAAAAGAAATAAGTCAAAACCAATGTGGCTAAATAAACAGGTAGGGGAGGAAATGGATAAGAAGAGGAAGGCGTTTAGATTTTTTAAGTCAGAAGGGACAGAGACATCGTATCAGAATTACAAGGAATGTAACAAAAATTGCAAAAGGGCAATCAAATTAGCAAAAATGGATAATGAAAAAAGGATTGCTATAGAAAGTAAGGTCAACCCTAAAAAATTCTTTAAGTACCTTAATAACAAAAATGTGAGAAAAGAAAATATAGGACCCTTTCAGTGTGAGACGGGTAGGCAGATTATTGGAGATAAGGAAAAAGCTGAGGTATTAAACAAATTCTTTGCCTCTGTGTTTACCAGGGAAGAATCACGTTCAATAGTAGTGCCGCAGGAGGAAGCCACAACCTCCATATTAATGAACAATTGGTTAACTGAGGAAGAAGTTCATAAGCGACTTGAAAAATGTAAAGTTAATAAGGCACCTGGCCCCGATGGCATACATCCAAGAGTTCTCAAGGAGTTAAGCTCAGTAATAGCAAAACCATTATATTTAATATTCAAGGACTCCATTTCCACAGGCTCAGTACCACAAGATTGGCGTAAAGCAGATGTGGTGCCTATAATTAAAAAGGGAGCTAGATCACAACCGGGAAATTACAGACCTGTAAGCCTGACTTCAATAGTAGGGAAACTACTTGAAGGTTTAATACGGGATAATATTCAGGAATACCTAGTGGAAAACAAAATTATTAGTAATAGTCAGCATGGATTTATGAAGGATAGATCTTGCCAAACTAACCTTATTTGTTTCTTTGAGGAGGTAAGTAGGAATTTAGACCAGGGTAATGCAGTTGATGTGGTCTACTTAGATTTTGCAAAGGCTTTTGATACGGTTTCACACAAGAGGTTGGTGTACAAAATAAAGAAAGTTGGACTCAGTAATAATATATGCACCTGGATTGAAAACTGGTTAAAGGACAGACAACAGAGGGTTGTCATAAATTGAACTTTTTCAGGTTGGGCTAAAGTCGTGAGTGGAGTACCTCAGGGATCGGTACTGTGACCCCTGCTTTTTAACTTGTTTATTAATGACCTTGAGGTTGGGATCGAGAGCAAAGTCTCCATCTTTGCTGATGATACTAAATTGTGTAAGGTAATAGAATCAGAGCAGGATGTAATTTCTCTTCAGAAGGACTTGGAGAGACTGGAAACATGGGCAGGTAAATGGCAGATGAGGTTTAATACAGTTAAATGTAAGGTTATGAATTTGGGATACAAGAATAAAAAGGCGACTTACAAATTAAATGGATATATATCTTGGGAATCCTTGATGGAGAAGGATTTAGGAGTGCTTGTAGACAGCAGGCTTAGCAATAGTGCCCAATGTCATGCAGTAGCTGCAAAGGCAAACAAGATCTTATCTTGCATCAAACGGGCAATGGATGGAAGGGAAGTAAACATAATTATGCCCCTTTACAAAGCATTAGTTAGTAAGACCACACCTTGAATATGGAGTACAATTTTGGGCACCAATCCTAAGAAAATACATTATGGAACTAGAGAGAGTGCAGAGAAGAGCCACCAAATTAATAAAGGGGATGGACATTCTAATTTATGAGGAGAGGCTAGCTAAATTAGATTTGTTTACATGAGAAAAGAGGCGTCTAAGAGGGGATATGATAACTATATACAAATATATTCAGGGACAATACAAGGAGCTTTCAAAAGAACTATTCATCCCACGGGCAGTACTAAGGACTCGGGGCCATCCCTTAAGGTTGGAGAAAAGGAAATTTCACCAGCAACAAAGGAAAGGGTTCTTTACAGTAAGGGCAGTTAAAATGTGGAATTCATTACCCATGGAGACTGTGATGGCAGATACAATAGATTTGTTCAAAAAAAGGTTGGACATCTTTTTAGATGGGAAAGGTATACAGGGATATACCAAATAAGTATACATGGGAAGGATGTTGATCCAGGGATTAATCCGATTGCCAATTCTTGGAGTCAGGAAGGAATTAATTTTTCCCCTTAATGGGGTTTTTTGTTTGCCTTCCTCTGGATTAATAAGTATAGATATAGGATAAAGTATCTGTTGTCTAAATTTAGCATAGGTTGAACTTGATGGACGGAAGTATTTTTTCAAACTCATCTACTATGTAACTATGTAACTATGTAAAAATGTACTAATATTAGTTAGCATTTGCCAGTAATTGCTCTCTCTATTGGGCTTATTCAATAAGCTCCAAAGCGGCAAACCACCGTGCGATCTGCCTTTTGGGGTTTATTGAATAAGTCCCTATGTGGAGATATTTGAGGGTCATGGTTTTTGGTGAAATGTCATATCTTTGCAGCCGCAAACGTATAACATTTGCACAACGGCCCAAACATATATTTAAAGTCTTTGTGAGAGTGCCATAATGTATTGCACAGTTGCCTTTCTGTCTATCTCGCTACAGTGGGCCCATTTTTCTATGATAAGGGAGCATGTGATCAGGGAGATACAATGATATACATGTTGATGGTACTGGACACAATGTTCCCTGTTTGTAGTGAGAAAGTGGCACTGCCGCCTGCAAAATAAACAGCCAGCGAAAAGAGACCTGGGACACAGAGCAGCAGAGGAGCCCGAGCTGTCTTATGACTTCATTATTTTTTATTTTCTATGCAGAATAATTGCAATGCAGACAGACACAACACGGAGTCCCCAGGGTACTCGGCTGTATTCTCCCTCTCATGAGATCAACAGGTAAATCTGCACACTTCACAAACACTGGGAACTGTAATACCCACATGTTCTGCGGTGCTGTTGTCTCCCACTCAGTGACAGATTGGCGATACATTTATTTAGACATCAAGTACACCTTGCTTGGTCAAAAAATATACTTTTTTTTAACAAATTCTTACTTTTAATTTGCATTCTTCATATGGGAGAGTTCCCACCCCCTATTCCATGCATAGTGTGTGTGTTAGCTTTTAAATTCCTGTATTTTCAATTATTTCTCAGCTGCTTGTCCGTAGAATGTGCAGAGCTTGGAGCCCGATTGTCTCTATCGTGCTCCTACTGATTGTCTCGGAACCTTCAGCTTCTAACGCTGCGGCCAGGGTGGCGCTGAGCGGGCGCTCACGCTGTCCGCGATGAAACACATTGCAGCAATGTGTGTGGCCAGCGTGCGCGAGCGCCTGCGCTTAGCTGCTTGCCGAAGCAAGCGGAAAAAAAATTGTCTCTCATTGGCGCATCACTTGAGGGCGAACCAGCTCCCCCCCCCTCCACTCACGCACCTAGCCGGTAGCCGGCCACAAATCTCCCGGTCGAGCAGGGAGCGTGATGTCACCGCGCATGAGCGCCAGCGCACCCACTCCCTGCCTGGCCGCAGCCTCAGAGCAAAGGTTGCAACATTGATGTGCTTATGTTACCCTGAAATACCACGTGTGTGTATCATATAGGTGATGTGCGATGTATGTTTCCCCCCCATAGGAGATTTTCCTCAATGAACACCTCGATGAAGAACTTGCCCGGCACGGAATAGGTTAACACTCTTGATTCCACAGGATATGTCAGTTGTTATTATAAATGACTTTCCAGTTAATTGCCTGTTTTGGTGAGTAGATGGTGGGGTCACAGCTGCTTCTATAAGCCGCTTACCTCATCCCCCTCACTGTAATAAATAATAGATTCAGCACCACCCAGACAGGCAGACAGTGGTTGTGTCACCCTCCCTTGGGACGCTCTTTTTTCCTGTCTGCCATTTGTTGCGGGTAGCATGTGTTAGCAAAGCACACATTAGATAGAAGTTAATAAAGCTGTCTTAACCTCAGGGGGACCAGCAATGCATTGCCCTGCACCTCTTGCACTGTAGGTGTTGCAGCCACAGGACCATGTCTAACTTGCTCCAAAATATGTTGTATTATTATTGTTCATCCGCTTTTCTTTCTCACTTTGCCGCTCACATGCTTCTATCTACTCCTGGCAGCTACCCTGCAAGCTCAGAACCCAAACCTACCGCGCCATGCAGTATATATCTGTGTCACAAGGAGGGCTACTGGGATGGTGACCTAATGCATGGGGTTCTCCACTCCAGTCCTCAAGACCCTCCAACAGGTTTTCAGGACATCCCTGCTTCAGCACAGGTGGACTGAGCCACTGATTGAGCCACCTGCGCTGAAGCAAGGATGTCCTGAAAACCTGACCTGTTGTTGAGTCTTGAGGACTGGCGTTAAGAACCCCTGACCTAATGTATACAACCAACGGCGGATTTGAAAATCCGCCACCCCATGGCACTTACACGTGTCCTTCTGCCTCCTTGGTGCCGCCCTCCATCTGCTTTAGAATCCCAGCGTCAAATGATGCCACAGACGTCAACAACGTGACGGCGCATGGCGTCACGTTGCCGTGGTAACGCGACGTCATGATGTCATTTGATGTTGCGACGTCACGTTGCCATGGCAACTAAATGCCATGTGATGTCACATTGGGGTATCCGTGGTATCTTTTGATGCTGAGGTTCCAAAGGAGATGGAGGGCGGCAACAAGGAGACTGCAGGACACATGTAAGTGCCTTCCCATTAGGCCCGATAGGCCACAGAGCGCGGCAAATGCATATGGGGGCGGACATTTCTGCTGCCCCTACATTTTGCCGCCTAAGGCCCGGGCTTAATGGGAAAACCACTAATGTATACAACACAAATCGTCAATGCTACATCCAATATGACAAATGATATACGGTAATTAAATACTCACCTGTTTTTCTCCCAGCAACTATTAACATCCTGTCCAAATGTAGCTTCCGGTTTCATGCACCGGACGCAGATATCTTAAAATAAGGAGTTTATTCCAGGTCAGACCTGAATGCAGACACAGGAGAAACCTCTTTCCACGGGTTCACGAGCTGGAAGACACGTGGCCACCGGAGCTTGGGGGATCTACCACGTACAGAGCAGCACGAGACTAACAAATATGCAGATAACAAATTGACAATGTATTTGTGACCCAGTGAATCACCAAATAAGCTTCACTCCTTTTTTTGCCAATTCACCCCTTTCTTCACAGTGCAACTGGGACCTTTCACAAGGGGACATGGGAGAGGCGCACACGTCTGCCTGGCACGGAAATACTGGATCAGGGTGATATGTCGACACTAAAAATAGATACGTAATAACATAGTTGCATGGAGTAACAGCTTCTCTGCTCCCGATATAGAACGACTCCCGAGACACGTCAGCTGATGAACATAGAGCCATCCTAAGGGCATTTTTTATTTACATTTCTGGCAGTGAAAGGGTTAAGAGTGGTTATGACAAAATGGTGCCTTACGTGCTAAAACAACCAACGTAGAAGCTGAATACGTGAGGGTCATCGAGTACTATCGCTATATATACGGAATTCCGCGCAAACGTTTTATACATCCATCTTTGTCCTGGTTGTGCTTCATGGTCGGTTGAAGTAACCTGAGAAGTTTCTGCTGCTTTTTAGACCATAACTTCCGTCTCAAAACGGCAATCCGATTTTGGACATTTTTATTACACGGGTTTGAAGCAAGGGGGTCTCCCGAGCTGGACCCCATTAATTTCAGCTCTGGGGACCCCCTGCTTCCAGCGATACTTACCTCTGAAGGGGGTGCCGGTATCTCTGCTTTTCAAAGCTCTCGCGTCATGTGGGCCAATAGGAAGCCGCACCGGACGACGTCACGGCTTCCTATTGGCCCACAGGACGCGGGAGCTCTGAAAAGCGACCATAATGTGAACCCTGCTAGCCAGCCGGAGCAGCTACCAGCACCCCCTATGGAGGTATCTTCAGAAGCAGGGGGTCCCCAGAGCTGAAATGAATGGGGTTCATCTCCAGAGAACCCTGTTTCAATCCTGTGTAAATATATATATATATATATAAAATATAATACTGAGTTAAGTTATGGTGAGTAAAAAAAGTGACAAAAACCCTCCACAGGAAAGCAAATATGCAAACCCCGCCTTTCCCCATTATCACCCAGCATACAGCACTTCCACTGCAGCAAGGGATTCTGGGAAATGACATGCAAATGAGCACACAGTGTCACTTTTTGCCTCAATAACCATTTTTAACATGGTTCCCTATAGGCTTAAGCTTGCTGCATGGTAGCCTCTCTTGCATTCCCAGTAAAATCAACCCCACACTGATGAGACCCATCAAGGTCGAAACAGCTGTCTGTGGGTGGTTTTCTGGGTATGCACCTTAACCCTGGCTGTGCTCAAAGCTGTGACCATGCAGCAAGCTTAAGCCTATAGGGAACCATGTTAAAAATGGTTATTGAGGCAAAAAGTGACACTGTGTGCTCATTTGCATGTCATTTCCCAGAATCCCTTGCTGCAGTGGAAGTGCTGTATGCTGGGTGATAATGGGGAAAGGCGGGGTTGCAGACCTGCCTAAGACATGCAGATGAGCATACAGTTATATTTGCATATATATATATATATATATATATATATATAAAATAAAAAAAGTTTGGATTGTCTCCTTAAGGAAAACAACTGGCCCAAGATTTGCTATACATGTCTCATAAGGGTTATCTTAAAATCTGCATACCCACATTTACATATAATTAAGATGCTGCTGGCACAGAGGAGCATTCCAATGTGGCCTGAAAAATGAGTAAATCGCTCAGAGAAAACATCAGCAACATTTTCAGTTGAAGAAAACGTGACAATTTATGCACAAATGAATCTTGTACTACTGATATCAGTGCCGGACTTACACATAAGCTAACTATGCTACAGCTGAAGGCCTCACATGGTCTCAAAAACAGAAAAAAATTAATGCATTCTAAGTTTTCAAAGCGGATGATAAATAAAGAAGATATAGGGGAAAGAAGATTCTCTATAAATATGGACATTTATGTTCAAATATGACCATCATGTGCATCGAAAGTGACAAACTTCGTATCTTATCATTTGAAGACATTTTCAATAACTTTACTCTCCAAAGATCACAAGAGAAAATGTTTTAATATTAAAATTAATGTGTTGTGCAAACACTGTTTCATTTTAGCTTCACACCATCATCGTTGTTTATAACAATGCTGGAATAATGCTTTCATTCATTTCAGTTTCAGGTTTATATTTTCAGTGGTCCCTTCAGTCAGAATAATAAATCTAGTTCTAATTATTGGGGCCTCCTAAACTTGACATAACTTAGGGTAGGAGTGAGCGATCTTTTTGCCTTGCACACCCCCCCCCCCCTGCCTGCTCTCCCCCCCTTACTTAGTCTGAAGCGTCAAATAATACTGCGGGGTCATGTGACGGCACGTGACCCCAGCGGCATCATTTCACACCGTGTTGCCATGGCGATGTGTCGCCGAAGCCGACTGAGTCACGGTAAGTGAAGTTGCAGAGGTCTTGCGCGGTCCCCTGGCCTTTCATTTAAATGTCTTGGGGAAAAGCGCGGGAGCCTCTGCAACCGCCTCGCACCCACAAAAAATTATCACGCCCCCCCAGCCCCCAGTTTACGCACACCTGGCTTAGGGCCTCAGAAGGTCAAAGTCCGGCCCTGACTGATATGGTGGTCCATTAAAAGGTATCACAAACTACATCGTATCTTTTTTTTCTCCGGGACAAATACAGATCGCAGTACCCTTTAATCAAAGAGCCAAGTATTTGGGAAGTTGGTCATTCTTTGGGGCTGGATAACGGAGGCTTTGGAATTGCAGCTTTTTTACCTTCATGTTATTTAGTTGTGAAACTAGTCCCTGTGCTATATTGCTAACTGTTATAATAATATATTTTTCTTCTATAACACCGACAGTATACATAACATTTTGTAGGCACAATGACTCCCTGTCCATAGAGCTTACAATCAAATGTTGGTCTCTGATGCACAGGGAGGCTGAGCGATTTTCCCAAGGTAAAAACGCAGCTGATTCAATTCAAGTTCACCTGCTTCAAAGCCAGTGATATCACCACGGAGCTACAGCTTCCGCCCTGTGCTTCTGCGTTTGGCTTTTGTGCCTAATTTGTAAAGGCTATTTGTTCTGATGGTGTCACATATTTAAGTGCTTTCATTCTTTAGCGCTACATTGAGCGTTGCTGAGTGAGACAGCTGGAATGGGGTTGGGTGGATGTCAGTAAAATAATTATCTTAGCAAATTATGTGCAGGCGAAGATATCAGAGAGGCCATGCACTAATAACATTATTGGGGACAGCTAAGCAGGTGGATTAGCTTTTACAATGGACACTGCAAGCAGGCGATAAGGATTCCTCCCCACTCCTTTGTCCAATAGCTGCTTCCATCATGTTTTCACATAATGACAAGGGCTGTAATCCTGGCAAATTCTCTGTGGGGGTTTGTTTTTTTTTTTGGCAACTTTTTTTCTACTCCCAAAAAAAGCCTTAACATTTTATCAGATATTTCCAGAGCTCTTCAGTGTGATAAAAAAATAAGTACAGCTTTACCCTAGAGAGAGTACTGTGGTAATGTTATGTGAGCAATAAAACTTTGCTCCGTTAACGTTGACCAGGCGTGGCCAACTCCAGTCCTCAAGGGCCACCAACAGGCCAGGTTTTAAGGACGTCCCTGCTTTAGCACAGGTGGCTCAATCAGTGGCTCAGTCACTGAGCCACTGATTGAGCCACCTGTGCTGAAGGAGGGATGTCCCTAATACCTGGCCTGTTGGTGGCCCTTGAGGACCGGAGTTGGCCACGCCTGATGTGGACTGTTCTATAATGCATCGGTCACTGTGGCACGGAAGGAAGCAAATGAACATTTTTATATGAATACACAGTGGTTGATGTGACAAATAAAAGTAGCAGTACCATGTATGACATGCATTTTTTTAAGTGTTTTAATACAATTAGACAAAGCACTTTGGGTATTTATTTACCATGATATCATACAATATTTATGCTAAAAAAATCAGAATAGTGGACAGCATAAAGTAAATCCCCTTTTCTTTAAATAGGAAGTGGAATTGTGTGTGTATATAGAAAGTAGGGGTGAGGTAGATCTGTAAATAAAGTAGTCATACGCCATACCTCCTAGTTCTATCTCACTACGACCACTTGGAATACACAAAATAACCAGATTAGGACATGAAACCTCTAAATTATAAGCAAAATGAAATAAGGAAACAAATAATGTATAGCCCCCAGCTTGTTAGTATAAAGGATTTCAAAGTTAATAATAGCACACAACGTTTACCTACATATAACATGATGGCAATCAGTAGCTCCAATGTACAAGGCGCAATAAGGTATTTAATGCGCAGTCATCTATACCCAGTTGTTTGATGGAGAAGGATGTCTGAGCTGGGTGTCTCTTGGCTTCCTGATATCTGGGTTCCATTCTACAGCCGGCAAGCAGGTTAAACTTGGCGTCCATGTGTACGCTACTCCCGTTCAGCTTCTCTCGTTCAGTAGCTTCTGCCTTAGCGTCCGTCCAATGTCCTGATTTCACCCCGTTCCCTTGGAGCACTACCACCAATTAACCCTACGCGTTTGGCTAGTGATAGCGTGGTCAGGGAAAGGTTCTCCATCCCATTTTTAATATGCCTAATATGTTCCTATTTGCTTGTTGTTAATGCTGTAATAGACCAATTAACACAGTGAAGTCCACATGGACATTGTAAAAGATTTTTGTTTTCGTTAAGCTATATTTACAAGGCATGAAATTGAACAATGCAAAAAATAAATGCAGGTTTAAACCTAACTAACTATTAGAATTGTGGTTGCTGCGGGAAGGGAAACTTGGCGATCGTATTTGTTTTAGATTCGGAGCGTTTTAAAAGAACCACTTGATGACGGCCAGGTATGATTGGCCCTAACATAGGGTCTTTCAGCGTGCGTGGCTAACGTTCCATTTATAAACCGTTTAATTATAAAAGCTATCTTATTCAATCTTTTGATAAAATGAATTAAAAAAAACTCTATATGCAATTTATCTTTCTTTTTCTCGTTGTCCTTTATCGATATCAATTTATCTCTGTTTAAATCTTTCGCTTTTTAAACGCATTCCCGATGGCAGCATCGTCATATTTGCGTTTCTTGAATTTCTTCCACACAGTATTTGACTATGCTAAAAAAAAAAAAATCTTTTTAATTTTTTAATTGGTCAAATTAGATTTTTGGGGCCTATTTTAGGAGCTCCTTTGCTATTCTTTATGCCATTATCGCATGTCCAAACCACATCTAAACTGCTTTTTTAGAAGCGGTTTCACGCTCTAATAATGCGATCGGTTTGTCAAACAAGCCTCAAACGCAAATGTTTTGCCCACAACTGCTATTCTAGTAATTCGATTACGCAAACCGATTCTAAAAACTCACATTTTTTTAACGCCACCTAAACGCGGGCGAGGTCGGTATTGCAAGTTACATCCAGAGCCTAGAATATGGGTTTGGCTGAGAGAGCAAAACCCATGTCAGACTGGGGATGTATTAGCATTGCCTCCGGTCATTGCGCTTTCAAAGCAAGTACAAACTGGGAAGCTGTAAAATCAAGCGGGTTGTCACTTTTTTTAGAAGCCGTTGAGAACAAGTGATTTGCAATAGAAAATGCCGTTTTTTTTTTTCACATTTCATCCCGATTCTTGTGCACATTTCATACCGTGCGGTTTGGCAATGACCACTTTGGAGCTACTAAAATAAGCCCATGTGTGTTCATTGTGGATAGTGATTACTGGTTGCTAATTTAGAATTGTTGTTATCCAGATTTTTTGTAATAGGTCCAAGTATTTACAATTTTACTTATTTTGTCTAAAAAAAAATCACAATCTAAAAATACACTCTTGGGGTTCTCTGTCTTCCCCGTGTGTTACTACTTCAACAGTGTTATTACTCCACTATGTGAGTGTTCCTTATAAAAACAAAACAGATAAAATAGCACAACTTTCAAGGACCCAAATGCATGACGTTTGAGGGATTCTGGGTAAAAAAATAAATAAACGTGGTTTCTTTTAATGGAAAACGAGTGAGTTTACAGGAGGCTTAAACTGAGTAAGACTCAATCAAAATGAGTGGGACCTGACATAGAACAAGAACAGTGACTATGAGTGCTTGTAAATATTACATTGTATCAGTGTTTTCAAAATGGAAGGATTTCACAGTGAAATACGTGATCCGTGGGAAATCATCGCATTAAGGCTTCTTTCTCTTCTTATATACTTTTAACGTGTTCCTTCAGAGAAAAACCTGTAAAGAATTTCTCAGCTGGTCTTATTTATGAAAATATGTCACAGAAAAATAGTAATCATGAACAAATGAGATTGTGCTCATAGGCCACCCCATTGAAGATGACAGTAATATATTCTACTCGGTGCACTCATTTGCATGTCACTATCCAGAATCCTCGCCTGCGGTTTCACCAGGAGTATAACAAGTGACAAGGGGGGGAATGAAGCAGGCTTGGGGTAGCACTGGGAGATATGCAGATACATTCTGGGGGTTTTCTGTCTTTACTGATATTCTACCTATGATTGAAATTGGCTACATTTGACGAAGGCACTAAAGAAAGAAATAAGTGAACAATGGACACATGGATGGCTCACTGTGTGATTGGTACTTCGCACTATAGAGGGATGTGGCAAAGCACACCTCTTCAACCATGAATGAGCAATGTATGTTGTGAACGGCTAGTATTTCTGGGGATGTTTTGGTCAAAGGGTTCAACGCAAGGGCATTCTCTCCCAGTGCATTATTACATTGCAATAGCCAAGGCTGACGTGAAGATTTCTACTAATTTACTTTCATACTTGGACACAGCTCCTGTGAGAGCCAGTGCGGTCCCGGTAATTGGTGAGCTAATCTGTGTAGTCTTGTTCTTTGTTGATATCAACTGATCTGTTTAGAGCAGGGGAGCGCAATCTTTTTCGCCTGCGCCCCCCTGCCGGCTATCCCCCTCTCTACGCGCCCCCCCCCCCCTCCTTACCTTGACTCAGACGTTCTGGCGTCTTGATGTCACGTTGCCATGGCAACGTGACATCACGGCGTCGTGTTGCCATGGCGATGAGTCATCAGAATATGTCTGAACCAAGGTAAGAGTGATGCAGAGGCCTTCGCCACTTCCCCCGGCATTTAATTTAAATGCCTTCGGGAAGGGCGCAGGGCCTCTGTAACCCCTGCGCCCCCCACAGATAATCTCTCACCCCCTGGTTTGCGCACCCCTGATTTAGAGCTTTCATTTTTTTCAATGCATTACCAATTATTATTATTAGTATTTAATATAATGCACCAGCATATTACCTAGTGCAGTACAATAGGGTTGCAGGACGAAAACAATAAAATATCAAACATTAACATACATTGTTATAGTAGGTAAGGATGGCCTTGCCCCAAGGAGCTTACAATCGATAAGAAAGGGTAAGGGGAAACATAAGGCACAGAGGGCTAGGAAGGATGGTGTGTGTTGGATGGCTGCTTGTTAAATGAAGGAGTTGGCATTGGGGAAGAATTAAGTGGGATTGTGAGACCTGTGAGAGCATGTAATGTGTGAGGATAGAAATACTTCAATACACATCAGAAATATTTTACCAAAGACCAAAAACAGAGCATCTGTAACATCAGCGAATGGAAGCAAATGGCTTGGCACCCTTTGGCTACCCTTTGGCTGCCACCACAGGCTGCCGGCTTTTCTGCGACTCGAGTGTTGTTTCTAAGTGCGTCTGAGGTGAAGTGAACACAGTTGAGTAGCAAACATGCCCACAGCAGAGATGCAGGGGGAGGAGGTGCTGATGGTATCCTGGCATTTGAACAGTTGTACCTGTCTCTTCCTCTTGATGTTAACCCTGTTCACACTGGCTTAGTGGACAGGAGCAGTGAAGGTGAAGCATATTGGGGAGACTCTCTCTCTCTCTCTGGGGGGGAGGCACCTTTGCTGCGACTCAGGGTTGTTTTTTCGAAGAGCGTCTGAGGTGAATGACAGCATCGTCATATTTGCAATCCTTGATTTTCTTCCACACAGTATTTGACTATTCTAAAAAAAAAATCTGATTATTTTGAACAATTTCTCCTTAATCTTTGCAGTTGTCCATATTGGATATTTTGTGTTCATTTTGGATAGTGATTACTGGTAGCTAATTTTGGATTGTTGCTATCCACCTTTTTGTAATAAAGTTCTAGTATTTAGGATTTCCTAATTGTGTCTAAAAACAAAATTATAATCTTAAAAAATATCTTAAAAATCTACCGTTGTTTTTTTTTTTTTTAATCATATTTACAAGTATAAACAAGATTCATTTACAATTCAGATATTCTATATTTTTTTTTTAAATAAAAAGTTTTCAACTTCCCAGATTAAAAAAAAAAAAACACATCAATTAAATAATGCCAGGTCCCCAGATTCCTGGCATTGAACAAGAACAGTGACATTGAGTGCTTGTAAATATTACATTGCATCAGTGTTTTCAAAATTGAAGGATTTCACAGTGAAACACGTGATCCGTGGGAAATCATCGCCTGAAGGTTTATTTATCTTCTTATATACTTTTAACATGTTCCTTCAGAGAAAAACCTGTAAAGAATTTCTCAGCTGGTCTTATTTCTGAAAATATGTCAAAGAAAAATAGTAATCATGAACAAATGAGATTGTGTCCATAGGCCACCCCATTGAAGATAACAGTAATATATATATATATATATATATATATACTAGCTGATATACCCGGCGTTGCCCGGGGCGTGGAAAGGGCAGGGGGCATGGAGTGGAAGGGTGGGGGGGGAGGGGCATGGAAGGGCGGGGGGGGGACAAGGGGCGTGGAGGGCAAAGGTCGGGGGGGCAAAGGGCAGGGAGGGGCAAAGGGCAGGGAGGGGGAGGGGAAGGGCAGAGGGCAGGGAGGGGCGGGGGGGCAAAGGGCAGGGAGGGGCGGTGGGGGCAAAGGGCAGGGAGGGGGCGGGGGGGGGCAAAGGGCAGGGAGGGGCGGTGGGGGCAAAGGGCAGGGAGGGGCAGGGGGGCAAAGGGCAGGGAGGTGCACAGGGGCATCACAGGCACCCACTGACACGGGAGGCATCACAAGGCACCCACTGACATGGGGGCATCACTGCCACAGGCTGCACCCACTGACACAGGGAAGTTCACAGCCACAGGCTGCACCTTGTCCCACAGACAGAGCTGCACA
>NC_134492.1:27584703-27664703 GCF_040206685.1 Ascaphus truei
ATTGCTGCATATAACAACTCTTATTGCTCCATATAACATTTACCTATTGTTCCACATACTCGCTCCCTATAACTGCTCCTATTCTTCCATATAACTGCTCCCTATAACTCCTCCTATCACTCCATATAACCGCTTCCTATAACTCCTCCTATTCTTCCATATAACTGCTCACTTTAACTGCTCCTATTCTTCCATATAACCTCTCCTTATCACTCCTATCACTCCATATAACTGCTCCCTATAACTCCTCCTATTGGTCATTATGGGGCCCCGATAAACCAATTTGCTGTGCATATGGGCAAAATGTAGTTTGTGGTGCACAGCGGCAAAAAACAGGTCATGTTGCAATAAAAATATATTTATTCAAGCTGCATTAAAAAACGGTAAAGAGTACAACACTCCTACGCATTTCATGCTGTGAGGCACTTTATCAAGGAGTTACCTGATAATAAACAGACAATTTATACACCACCTAGTACCAGAAAATTCGCGGCAAAAATCGTATTCTTACCCATAATTCATTGTATTCCTGGCTAAGCCAATCCCGTGAGCCCGTTCGTCCGTGGGAGGTGAGGCGTAGCGTACACAACCCACCTACCCCCTGTACCCCCACATAAAGCATTTTTTATTTTTTAATGAGCAGGATTGATGCCAGAGGCCAGCGGGGGTCCCCAGGTGATGTCCGTTGGCCTCCAGATTGTCCCTGCGGGTGTCCAATGGCCCCACGGGGGTCCCCGGGTGGTCCCTGCAAATATCTGAGAGTCCTCGGTGGTTCCTGTGAGTGTCCGTGGGCCTCCAGGTGGTTATTTAAAATAAAGCATCAACTAGCAGCATAAAGTAACTAAAACTTGCACTCACCCCTGCCAGCCTGCCAGGATAAAGGGCGTCCTCATCCTCATCACCCTCCATGTCCTCTGTTGCCAGAAACAATAAAATAAAAATACAATTGAATGGCCCCTAACCCCTTAACCACATTAGCGGTTATTAACCGCCATGGTAATAAAGGGGTTAACCCATCCTCCCCCAATACCCACCCTGGAGGCTTAACCATCCACCCAGGGCCCTACTACCCTCACTACCCATTCATTGGCACAGTGTTAAAGCATGCCCATATAATATGTGCATGCTTTGCCACTATAGCAATAAATGGGGAAGCTAAAAAAAAAAAACAGGCCCAAAATAAAACACATTACATTCAAAATACACTTATTACAAAATTACAAATGCCAAGAAAACAATTAATTGACACAGTGGTACCTCATACACACATAATATGGGCATGATTTACTACTATGACAGTCAATGGTCAATCAAAAAAATACACAACCACCAACAATATCATATTCAATCAAAACAATCACCAAATAAATAGGTGATAGGTTACATTAGTTCAAAAGGATGTGACATCATCCATTAAAGTGATGTCACATCCTTTTGAACTAATGTATCCTATCACATGGTACAGCCACCAATGGGATTGTCTTCAATCCCATTGGCTGTAATACCATGTGATATAGCCATGTGGTTTTAAGGATGTGACGTACCTCCCTTGGAAATGACGTCACATCTGTAAAAAAAAAATTAAAAAGAGGCGGGCACATGATACAGCATCCAATCAGATTGGAGCTGTACCGTCTGACCTGAAAATGTGACGTCACGGGCCCTATATAAGGCCTGGACGCCGACGAGACAACATCCGTTGGGACTTACCATGGGGTTGGATAGACAGATGAAGAAAGAAGATAGAATATTAAAGAAAAGAAAGAAATAATGACAGAAGAAGGTGATAGAAGATAAAAGAAAGAAGAATTGTATTACCTGTTCCGGATCTTTAAGGTGGATGATGTTGGATTGACTTTGATAACGTCGCGGTACGAGAGCTTGTAGAAACGCCGGGATTCGGAGGGTCAATGCTTCTAAAGGTAAGAAAAATATTGAATGTATGTAATTGTAATTTTACAGGTTTTTTTTATTGTATATGTTTATTTTTATGTTTTTTATTGCCCATTGACTGATAATGTAATAATCTGTGCCCATTTGGCAAATGCTTTTTTTCTATTGATTATTGTTTTTTCTTTTTCTGTTTATTGTTTGGCTTAAATTGTTTGTAATTTGGATGGCTTGTTTTTATTTCATTTTCCGATTATTATTAAAAGTATTTCTTTTGTTGGCTACTGGTTTTAATTGATGTGTTGGCTAGTAGTTTTATTAATTAATTGATTTGTTGGCTAGTGATTTAAATTATTTAATGGGCCAGGGTGGGGGGTTAGGCCTCCCTGGTGGGTTGCGGGGTGGGGTGGGTTAACCCCTTAATTACTATAGCGGTTAATAACCGCTACGGTGGTTACAGGGTTAGGTGCCATTAGATTGTATTTTTTATTGTATTGTTTCTGGCAACATGGACAGGTGAGGAGGATGAGAACACCCTTCATGCTGGCAGGGGTGAGTGCAAGTTTTATTTACTTTATTCTGCTGGTGGTTGCTTTATTTTAAATGGGCAAATGCACTATTATCCATATGTGGATAATAGTAATTTTGCCCATTACTGTACTGTATGCATTGGGGGGGGGTATATTTATATCCATGTATTGCACTTTTAATTTTTTTTTAACAGGATTGGTACCGCAGGCCAGCGGGGACCCCCAGACACCCACGGGAACCACTTGGAGGCCCACGGACACCCGCGGGGACCACCCAAGGACCCCCGTCGGTCTCTGGTATCAATCCTGTGCATAAAAAAGAAAAAATGCTTTTATGTGGGGCTGCAGGAGGTGGGTGGGTTGTATATTGGTAGTTAGTACATATTGAATGTTTATTGGGGACAGAGAGGGTGAATGAAGGGCCAAGTACCCTCTTCACTCACCCCTCTGCCCCCAATAAACCTGCCGTTGCCTTAGCGATTAGCCACTAAGGTAATAAAGTTGCCTGTAAATGCATTTTTATTGCATCTGATTCATGCCGGGGGTCTCCGGTGCTGATATTAATGTGTATCAGCTCCGGAGACTCCCGGCATCAATCCGAGGCAGGAAAAATGTATTTTTTTCCTAAGTCCTCTCTCTGCACTTCTCGCCAGGTTCTCACCACCCTCACGACAACCTTTCCTGGCGGGAGGATTTTGAGAGGAAATCGCCATTCTAGAGCCACGAAAGGCCCCGATAACTTACTCGGGGCTACTAGAATTGCACGAATGTGAAAACCCGGCGATAAGTGGCTTCTCGACGCTCGTTTGGCGATTTATTTTTTCTCGCCAACAAAATATGCCGAAAAGTACTTTTATCGGCGATTTATCAGGGATTACAGAATAGCAGTAGGCCTTCTTGGCGAAAAGGCCTCGATAAGTGGCTTATCGGCGCTTATAGCATAGGCCCCTATATTTTATAACATCTCCTTATATTGCTCATCAGTTTGTGTGATGTTATAGCTTTCAGAATTTATGGGAAATACCTTGTTGCATTAATGTGAAGAGCGGTTACAAATGTCTCGTTCAGCATTCATTTACTAGGAAAATAGCTGTTTCTGACACTTGATAAACGGCTCTGATTTGTAACTCTGCACCGTACCCTAGGAACAAAGAACATGCACAGCTCATATTTGATGCTTAAGATAAAGGGAACTGCTTAAATTGACGCAAAAATAATGCTGCTGAGTGACAGAACCACCCCCATCAGAGGCCTTTACTCTAATTACTGGGCAACTATTCCTTCTTCAATGCACTGCGTGAGCCTTCAGCAATGAGTCAGTCATTAACACTGTGAGCAAAACATGATGGAGTCTGATTTATCTATTTTTGGCGGGGGTGGGGGGGGGTTGGAGTGCAGGATTTCCGTGAAGTGTCTGAGATCAGCTTTTTAGTGTACATTGGGTTTGATCCTGTCAGTGCTGCTTGCATGGAACCCATTTAGTGCCGAACTAGTTAAGTATAAGAGAAGAAATTGCATCTTAAAAAGTTGACTCCGTTACCTGCATGTGGCAGCAGATATTAAACTGGCTTCATTAGCTGCTTAATGTCCCAGTAAATGACTGTCAGAATGTTTGACAGTTCAGCTGTATACAGGGAGACCTGCGTACCTGATGGTTAATGAGCCAAAAGCGGAGCAACCTTCTGCGAGGAGACTTCAAGCACCTTTGTCAGTGACGAGATCTTAAAACAACCATCTGTGTTAGTTCCATTGTGTCTGTCCAATGCCGATTCCTCATTTTAAGGGAGCGATTTCACGCCAGCTTTTTTTTATCATTTCTCTAGTAATTCTTATCTTACTTTGTAACGCTTTAGTGGTTTTTGCCCCAGTTTTGTAGCCAGAAGACTTTAGTGAATAAACCCCCTATTTCTTTACCTGCTATTGCAAGACATTTGTTATCCCGTCCCAAAGATGAGCCGCGGCTTTAACCCTTTGACTGCAAGAACACGTCGCTTGCTTCTCCAGCCGTGAAGAGGTTAAGTGAGCATCCTTCTGTCGGACGGAGATGCACCAGACAGCTTCCCATTAAGGCTGGCTCCAGCAAGGCTCGCTCAGAGCTCCCAGGGGCCTGCGCTGCTACATGTGGTGTCCCACAGGGACAGGCGGCCAGCAGCCTCAGCAGTCCTAAACAAAAGTCTGCTGATGTCATTCTGTGCCTTCTTCTGTGCCAGAGGGAAAATAGGAGGCATACACAAGATGTACAGGCTATATTTATTTATATAATGCTCACTGAAATTATTGTCTCTGTGTGCAGCACACAATGAAGAGTGCACATAATTGTACAATAATAGTTGTTTCCAAAGTTTGTCAATTCGGAAATATCCAGTTTATCTAAGATTTCTAAAGTGGGCAAAGTAAATATGCAGGTAACGTATTCATGCTCGGTATGAGGAATTGGTTCAGGTATTTGGGTAATGGTTCAAAACCTGAGCCAATTCACATGGGCCGTTCAGGGAGGGGTGCTATTATTTTATGAAATGTATTGAAAACTGGTGTCTTGGAAAGGGTGGCATTACATATTATATTTCACATATTATATTTCTTTTTTTAGTAAGCAAATTATGTGAATTGGCAGTGGTAAGAATATAGTTAATTTTTTTTTTTACTGTTTATCCTTGCAAGGGTCTTTTAATATTTCTCTATAAAAAGGAATGTCTTAACTGTTTCTGGCATTATTGTATATACGCTGTTCTATCTATAAAGGCTGTGGCTCCCCCTTTGTCCACTTTTTTAATTGCAATTGTATCATCCAAAGTCAAATTCTTAAAGATTCTGTGATTATTATAACTGAAATGATATGTTTGATTCTAATGTTTAGACTGTTGTTTCCACAAATTCTTATGTATAGTATCCATGGCAATTGGATTAGGTCTGGTCCTGCGTCACCAACTGCCTCTCCGCAATCTCCTCCTGGATGTCCCACCGTTACCTGAAGCTTGACATGTCCAAAAACAGGACTAATACTCTTTCCCTCTTCCACGGTCACCCCTATACCCAAACTCTCCTTCACTGTCAGTAATACCACAATCTCATAAACACACCAACCCCGCTGCCTAGGGGTCACCTTCTCCATCATTCCTCACATTCAAGCCCTCACTAAGTCCTGCTGCCTCCACCTCTGAGTTATAGCTAGGACACGCCCTCTTCTCACTCGTGGCGCAACTAAAATCCTTTCTTGCCTTGATTACTGCAACCTTCTCCTAGTTGGGATTCCCCTCGTCTGCTTGTCGCAACTTCAAAATGCTGCTGACAGACTCGTCTACCTCACTCACCGCTCATCCTCCGGTGCTCCACTGTACAAATCCCTAGACTGGCTTCCCATACCCTCTAGAATCAAATTTAAACCACTAGTTCTGACTAACAGAGCTCTCAACAATGTGGCCCCTCTTATGTCTCAGTCCTCATCTCCAAATATATCCCTAAATGCCCCCTCTATTCTGCCCATGGCACCCGCCTCTCCTCCTGCCGTATTACCTCCTGTCACTCCCGCCTCTCTGGAATTCCTTACCACGCACCATCCGACTCTCCCGAAGCTTTCAGACATTTAAAAACTCTCTGAAAACTCACCTTTTTAAAGGAAGCCTATCTGGCACACTCCTAACATCCACCCCCTCCAACCTTATTGGTACCAACCGTGTGACTGGACCAAACTGCGTGCTATCTAACAACCCATAACATTAACACACACAAAACTTAATGGAACCAGCTGTGCGGCTAGACCATACTCCATCCTGAGCTATACACTGTCCCACAATGAGCAGCCACTTTACCTTTTGTTTCAACATTGCCCTTTATTCCCTCTTGATTGTAAGCTCTCTTGAGCAGGGCCCTCATTACCTTCCCTATCTTTTTGCACTTGTTTTGTCTTTATTTGTATGTCATTATGTTTATGCACAGTGGTTGACAAATCACCAAAAAATCTACTCGCCACACAAAAAAATCTACTCGCCACCTAGTACCAAACGTGTGCTGCTTGGGCCAATATTCACTCGCCCGGGGGTTAAATCCACTCGCCCGGGGCGAGCAAATGTATAGGTTTGTCGAACACTGTTTATGCATTTGATGTCACTCGGTACCCACACTGTACTACTCCCTACGCTTATAGAGTGTAACCAGATGGCAGAAAATAGGAGCGAAATTTCCACACCAGACGTTTCACGGCATCACCCTCACCTCCGGGGAATAGCTGATTGTATACCACCATTAGAACAAGATGCTCAGATATCTCACCTGCTCGGCAGGGATATCTTGTGGGTACATAAAGTCTGTGAACAGAGCAATGTATCCCATAATGCCCCCTATGCACTTGGATGGGTAATAGTGCACAAAGTGTGTATTGACAAAGTGCACAGACCTGACAGCGTCAATGCCCTAAAAACAAACATATCTGAGAACGGACACACATCTCTCTACAAACCATGTCCTGACCACTTCCATGTGAAATAAAGGCTTGTGTTTTCAGTAATAGTCCATCACCTGCAGTGGCTGCCTACATACTCAGTGTGACAACATAAACCATGAAACACATAGGAGCCGATGGAAGTATAGCCACCGAGAGCAACCCTCCACCTCCTCCAATGATATACAAGGAGTTGGAAAGACTGCACCCAGGAGCCATGATAGAAACTAAAGTAGAGAAAACAGTACCAGTAATGAAAAGGTGTGGGGAAGAGTCAAGGTAACAAGCTAGGGACCAGGTAAGGAGTAAGGGACCAGGTAAGGAGTGGGAGTCCAGGTAAGGAGTGAGGGTCCAGGTAAGGAGCAAGTTTCCAGGTAAAGAGTGAGGGTCCAGTTAAGGAGCAAGGGTCCAGGTAAGGAGCGAGGAACCAGGTATGGATTGAGGGTCCAGGTAGTAGCGAGGGTCCAGGTAACATGGAAAGGCAGACAACAAGGAAAGTTCAGAAGCAAAGTAACCTGTTGCAGCAAAGGCATTTCCTGGTTTAATCAGGCTGAAGAAGAAAGTCCCTTTGCGGACAACAGTGATAAACCCTGGGAAACAGAGCTGGCCAAAAGTTACTAACCCTCGGAAATTTAGTTGGCGAGGTCTTTGATGTACTGTAAGTGCAGTCGGGACATGACACTTAAAAGGACAACCCAGTAAGGGGAAAATAATATGCTACAGACACTAACAAGTTTGTTGAAAGAGATTGCTACGTAGATGACTGGCTCAAATCAGTCCCTACAGAAGGAGAAGCTATTGACTTACTCAAAAGAACAGAAAAGATGCTAACTTAGAATAGCTTCTAATAGTGCACAGTGATGAAGGCGTTTCATTCAGACGATCATGCTATTTATCTAAAAGATTTAGACCTTGGGGTTGATACACCACCAATAAAGCAGAGTTTCTTTGAGCAGGGATTGTAAAGCGAACACATTCACATTCCAGGTGTCCATCGAAGAAAATCCATACACCTCACATGGCATCCTGTCTATGGCCAACAGCCTCTATGACCATAACGGATTCGTAGCTCCAGTCACCATATGAGGTAAGTCTCTCCTTTGAGAGTTTTCTGCGGAAACACATGACTGGGATACTCCATTAGCTCCAGAAAAGTAACGAGAGTGGGAAATGTGGAAGGAATCCTTGAAGATCCTTGAACAACCTCAAATCCCGCGAACGTATTTATTTATATCCCCAGATGCTTCAATGAAAGCTATAGCAGTAGTGGCTTACTTAAAGGTTACAGATGCAAGTGGAGAACACCATATCAGATTCATCCTTTGCCAGGTTAAACTGGTATCGCAACCTGAGCACACTATACCAAAGCTTTAGCTGTGTTCAGTGGTGTTGGCAGTAGAGATAGCAGAGCTCATAGTAAAATAAATGGACAGTAAAACAGACATCCTCAAGTTTGATACAGATAGCAAAGTGGTGCTAGGCTAAATATGTAACTAAACAAGAAGATTCAACGTATATATTTTCTTTGTAATGTTTGTTTTTTATCCAATTGTATATCAGATTACTGGCATATTTCTTTTGCAATGGAAAATGTATTGTTCATCTTTTTTTTTTTACCAACTCTTTTTTTCCAATTGTTTAAAAATATTCCTGGTGTATCATATTCTCAATTGTACCATGTGGTAATTCCTTATTCAAAATGTTCTCTGTTTGTGCTTTTTCATTTTCCAATATTTCCTTTATTGTCACTAGCATTAGTCCATGCTACATTTATTAAATACACTTTCTCATTTATTTATAAATTCTTGATCTTCAATTCCCAATGCCAGGTTTTTATACATTCTTTAGCCTTCCGGTAATAATTTATTGCTCCATAATTTGGAAAGAGCTTGAGCCTGTAGTGTACACTTGATATATATTCTTTTTTCATTAAAATACTTTTGAAAATCACTTGCTTTATATCTTCTAGTTTAGTTTAATTTCGTCTTCTTGGCTATAACTGAAACACTTCACAATTTGTTCTCAAGCTGACTACAAACTCACTTGGACCAGGAACATCCACACTGTGCTATAATGATAAAGTCTTTTGGTAAGTGGAGAGTCAATCCTATTGTGTAATATTTTCTTAATAATGTGCTTCATGTACGCTGTGTACATTATAATATGTAGCAAAAGTAAAAATGTAAACTCCAAATCCATGGCACTTCTAAAAAGTTTCAATATACAAAAATATGGGCAATGTTCCATAATATATCGTAAGTAGTCTTACCAAACCTGTCTTGAATGAACTCTGGAAGCCAATCCCTTTGCTGCTAGGGGCACAGGAGTCACTCCCCGTAATCTCCTAAAAAGAGACAACCCCTAAAGGTAATCTCCAAACACACAAAAGAATGCACACAGCGCACCAGGGATTAGGTAATTCAACGTTTAATCATTAATAAGAACACATCTGGTTAAAATACCAGTTAAAATCTCAATAAACAGTGAATATAATAAAACACCAAATGTAATCACCAATTGTGAAACAAGTGAATAATGAATACAACTGATTAAGATTGAATACAGTGAAAAAGAACCGTGAATGAATAAAAAACAGTATATCCTTACATGATGAAATACACAATGTGTGTAATGCTAAAGTGAGAAACGCTCTGATGAGTGAATAGTGAACAACCCACAAAGATAAATCAATTAACTACTACAAAATAAATACACAGTGAAGGTGCATAAACAGTGCAATGATCAATATAAACAGTGCATGTGCTTATTTATTTATTTATTTATTTATAAAATATTTTACCAGGAAGTAATACATTGAGAGTTACCTCTCGTTTTCAAGTTCATGTGCTGTGAACTATATCAAATGAACACAATGACACAAAGCAAAAAACACCCCAATGATTTCAAATAACAAACCATAAAGATGATCTTAAAAAGGCCATAATTGGGGTAAGGAACACTAACCATGGGGTCTCAGACGGGACACCGAGGGAGCTGATGATGTTAAAGATCCGGACTGCAGCTGCACCTCGGTACACGAATCACCGCTGATAATTCCTGGTGGGTGCCTTCCTCCAATCAAGATTGGATTGTGCATAAAGCATGTTTAACTTATTTTTTTTATATAAAATTGTCCCAGTATATTTCATTTATTTATTTGCTTTAAGTTATTCCTTTCCAATCTACATAAGTCCTTTTATATAGATTCACATACACATGGGTTGCACCCTAGTTTTATTTTTTAATGTGTTTTTTTGTGATTTCTATCAATTTTTTGTGTTCAATTTTAGGTTTTTAACTGGCTCCATTATATTTCTTTATTTATTCTTTAGGGCACGTTCTTTTTAGTGGTCTTTTTATTCCTGTATGTATTTTTATAATAACTCTATTAGGATTTAGTTGGTTGACATGCAGATCATTATAACTAGGGTGTGTATTAATCACTCATTCCAAGCACCGATAGTGAACCCCTGAGGAAGAAGGAATAGTCCTGCAAAACGCGTAGGGTTGCTATAAGAACAGACCATCTACTCAGCGCAAATCTCTGACATCACCCAAGTCGCAACTCCACAGCACACCAGGTTTGCAGGTTGATGGAGACGGAGCGTGGAGCGCACTGCGAGGCTGAAGGATGAGGAGGTGATATCAACAGCATTTACCAGCGGTAGATGCAAGCAACACGCTCTCTTAATAATATACTGTCCACTACTGAGTGTGTTTCTGGCACTTTTTATGAATATTGAAGAATTAAAATGTATTACACTATTGGTGGCATTTTTTCTAGGACACTGTGGAAGGTGAAAAGACATTTTTTTAAAGCTGCAACATGTAATAGTGTTACATAGACACTTTAACCTTTTAATACTTTTTTGGAGTACTTAATACTCTGTCATTTTATTTTCTATTTCATAATACTTTATGAGCAAAACAATGAAATTAACCCCTCCAAAAGCGCTAACCTACACTAAACTAAGTGATAACAATTTGTGCTAAAACAACGATAAGTGCTCGTGCAACATCAAAATGATAACAAAATGACTTGCACAATGCTGTGATAAACAAAGAGAAAAAAAGCAGCTAGGTGACAATAATAACAGGTAATTCCAAAACCTGATACAAAATAGTGAACAAACAAATATAAAGTCCCCAGCGCTAAAGTCCAAGATACCGTGATCTTTAAGGCAGTCTCTAGTCTTTAAGATGGTAGTTGGGCTCTGGTTTAGATGCTCCAGATGGGATAGATGTCCTTGATGTAGATGGATACACCGTCTGAAATAACAGATAAGCAGACACACCTGATTGCGCAGTGTGTTATAGCAATCAGAGCCCTATCTGAGATGTGAAAGAATCCTACTCACATAATCAACGCCAATATGTTCAGTGGAGAGGATCTGTGCTTGCTCCCCTTCTAATTCGCTCCTCACACGAACCCCACGTGGAGACAGCTTACAGGAGACAGCTTACAGGATACACCCTCTATCTTCAATGGCGTCGGGGATGCGTCCGTTAACGACACCTCCACCAATGTGAGACAGGAATACGTACAAGATAGTGTAGTATGAACAGACCTTTAATGCTTAAAACACTATAAAACGTAATAAAATACACTCACATGGTGCAATAACAGATGGTATTGCTCAATATGCCGTCCGCAGCTTGCATTTCCTAACACCACACCGGAGAGTATCACTGCACACAGACACGCTGTCGACTTGGCGTGTGACGTCAGTGCTTTAGGAAGCTCTCCCTGCGGCAGGACTACAGTGGCTGGGATGGTTCAATGACTAAGCTCCTCCTCCCTACGCGTTTCGTGACACGTGGTCACTTCGTCAGGGGATGGTGGAGCTTAGTGTGTGATGCCTTATATGCAAACCCAAATGGAGAGATCCTCCTACTAGGGGTGGGGCTTAGCTGCAATGTTGATCAAGGAGGATCAGCTCTGACACTAACAGCGTGATCGGGGTTAATGCCTTGCCATACTGCATATAAACACCCTCATATTATGCAATGAATGAGAACAATACAACGGATAAATTAAGAACAAATAAAATAAAATAATAAAACAATCATACTTATATATAAACAGCCATGAATTATCATGGTATAGATCACATTTTATACAATTAATATATTCAATAAATGCAATCCCTGAATGTTTTACATAAAATATCCCACTCTGCTTGGCAAGGATAGATTAAGAGTCCTTCAAAAAGGCTGCAAGGTCAAACTCAATGTTAAGGCCTAGGGGGGTCAAGGTCTTAAGTGTGTAGATCCAATAACTTTCTCTTTTGGAGACTTTATTGAGCCTGTCCCCCCCACGCCAACTGCTTTTGGGATTATCAATCCCTATACATACTAAACCCTCTGGACTCTGTTGGTGGTGTATTCTGAAATGGTTTGAGACACTATGTGTCTCGAGACCCCTCTTAATATTGTAAACATGTTCTGCGAACCTTCGTTTGAGGGGTCTCCCCGTGCGGCCCACATATTGGAGTCCGCACGGGCATTCCAGCAAATAGACACAGAAATTTGTTTTACAATTGATGAAGGTTTTTATGTCAAAGTTTTTTCCTGTCACATTAGATTTAAAAGTCTTTGTTTTTTTACTGTGTTTACAACCAATACAGCTTTGGCATGTATAGTAGCCTTTAAGATCATTTAGCCATGTTACATGGTGATCTCTCAGGCCATCTAACGGACAG
Organism: Ascaphus truei; assembly: GCF_040206685.1. Taxonomy (NCBI): domain Eukaryota; kingdom Metazoa; phylum Chordata; class Amphibia; order Anura; family Ascaphidae; genus Ascaphus; species Ascaphus truei. The sequence continues at coordinate 27,597,264 of NC_134492.1, forward strand.
CTAGGTGATAAGGAGGATTTCAAATTCTTTGCTCTTTTAAACACTATTTTAGGTTTACTGGGTAGGATGCTCTTAAGAATTGGATCTCTTTGGAGAATACCCCAATGTTTGATCAGCGTCTTAGATATAATGGGAGCTATACCACTATACTGTGTGATGAAAAATGGAAACTTGGCCTGACCATTCTCAGCCATTTTCTCTTTTCCACACAGCAAGGACGCTCTATCAGTTTTATTAACCTCTTTGATCGCAAGATCCAATTCTTGGTTTTTATACTCCCGTTCGATGAATTTGGTTTTCAACTCCTTAATTTGCTGTTGGTACACAGAGTTTTCCGAACAATTCCTCCTAATTCTAAGTGCTTGCCCCTTGGGGATGTTACGCAACCAATTGGGGTGATGGTGACTGGATGCCAAAAGGTAAGTGTTGGCATCAACCTCTTTATGGAAGGTTTTAGTGTGAATGATGCCATTTACTACATAAAGGGAGAGGTCAAGAAAGTTTATTGAAGTTTTATCCTGATTGAACGTGAATCTAAGATTCCGCGTATTGTCGTTCAAATATAATTTGAATTCCTCCAGTCGGTCCAGTGGCCCCCTCCAGACACACAGCACATCGTCGATGTATCTTTTCCAGAGCACCAGGTTTGCACCAAATGGGTTGGAGGACCTGATATGGTCCTCCTCCTAAATGGACATAAACATATTTGTCCATTTGGGAGGAGGACCATATCAGGTCCTCCAACCCATTTGGTGCAAACCTGGTGCTCTGGAAAAGATACATCGACGATGTGCTGTGTGTCTGGAGGGGGCCACTGGACCGACTGGAGGAATTCAAATTATATTTGAACGACAATACGCGGAATCTTAGATTCACGTTCAATCAGGATAAAACTTCAATAAACTTTCTTGACCTCTCCCTTTATGTAGTAAATGGCATCATTCACACTAAAACCTTCCATAAAGAGGTTGATGCCAACACTTACCTTTTGGCATCCAGTCACCATCACCCCAATTGGTTGCGTAACATCCCCAAGGGGCAAGCACTTAGAATTAGGAGGAATTGTTCGGAAAACTCTGTGTACCAATAGCAAATTAAGGAGTTGAAAACCAAATTCATCGAACGGGAGTATAAAAACCAAGAATTGGATCTTGCGATCAAAGAGGTTAATAAAACTGATAGAGCGTCCTTGCTGTGTGGAAAAGAGACAATGGCTGAGAATGGTCAGGCCAAGTTTCCATTTTTCATCACACAGTATAGTGGTATAGCTCCCATTATATCTAAGACGCTGATCAAACATTGGGGTATTCTCCAAAGAGATCCAATTCTTAAGAGCATCCTACCCAGTAAACCTAAAATAGTGTTTAAAAGAGCAAAGAATTTGAAATCCTCCTTATCACCTAGCTGTCCGTTAGATGGCCTGAGAGATCACCATGTAACATGGCTAAATGATCTTAAAGGCTACTATACATGCCAAAGCTGTATTGGTTGTAAACACAGTAAAAAAACAAAGACTTTTAAATCTAATGTGACAGGAAAAAACTTTGACATAAAAACCTTCATCAATTGTAAAACAAATTTCTGTGTCTATTTGCTGGAATGCCCGTGCGGACTCCAATATGTGGGCCGCACGGGGAGACCCCTCAAACGAAGGTTCGCAGAACATGTTTACAATATTAAGAGGGGTCTCGAGACACATAGTGTCTCAAACCATTTCAGAATACACCACCAACAGAGTCCAGAGGGTTTAGTATGTATAAGGATTGATAATCCCAAAAGCAGTTGGCGTGGGGGGGACAGGCTCAATAAAGTCTCCAAAAGAGAAAGTTATTGGATCTACACACTTAAGACCTTGACCCCCCTAGGCCTTAACATTGAGTTTGACCTTGCAGCCTTTTTGAAGGACTCTTAATCTATCCTTGCCAAGCAGAGTGGGATATTTTATGTAAAACATTCAGGGATTGCATTTATTGAATATATTAATTGTATAAAATGTGATCTATACCATGATAATTCATGGCTGTTTATATATAAGTATGATTGTTTTATTATTTTATTTTATTTGTTCTTAATTTATCCGTTGTATTGTTCTCATTCATTGCATAATATGAGGGTGTTTATATGCAGTATGGCAAGGCATTAACCCCGATCACGCTGTTAGTGTCAGAGCTGATCCTCCTTGATCAACATTGCAGCTAAGCCCCACCCCTAGTAGGAGGATCTCTCCATTTGGGTTTGCATATAAGGCATCACACACTAAGCTCCACCATCCCCTGACGAAGTGACCACGTGTCACGAAACGCGTAGGGAGGAGGAGCTTAGTCATTGAACCATCCCAGCCACTGTAGTCCTGCCGCAGGGAGAGCTTCCTAAAGCACTGACGTCACACGCCAAGTCGACAGCGTGTCTGTGTGCAGTGATACTCTCCGGTGTGGTGTTAGGAAATGCAAGCTGCGGACGGCATATTGAGCAATACCATCTGTTATTGCACCATGTGAGTGTATTTTATTACGTTTTATAGTGTTTTAAGCATTAAAGGTCTGTTCATACTACACTATCTTGTACGTATTCCTGTCTCACATTGGTGGAGGTGTCGTTAACGGACGCATCCCCGACGCCATTGAAGATAGAGGGTGTATCCTGTAAGCTGTCTCCTGTAAGCTGTCTCCACGTGGGGTTCGTGTGAGGAGCGAATTAGAAGGGGAGCAAGCACAGATCCTCTCCACTGAACATATTGGCGTTGATTATGTGAGTAGGATTCTTTCACATCTCAGATAGGGCTCTGATTGCTATAACACACTGCGCAATCAGGTGTGTCTGCTTATCTGTTATTTCAGACGGTGTATCCATGTACATCAAGGACATCTATCCCATCTGGAGCATCTAAACCAGAGCCCAACTACCATCTTAAAGACTAGAGACTGCCTTAAAGATCACGGTATCTTGGACTTTAGCGCTGGGGACTTTATATTTGTTTGTTCATAATACTTTATGCTTAAGTGTGTTATTTGACCATTTTTTTCTTATATATATATATATACACACACACACACACAATTTATTAGTGAGATTTCTACATTTTGAACTTAAGTCAAACAACAAAGGTTGCTTCTTTTGAAAAAAAAAATTTTCAAGGATGCTAACCCTGTCAAGGTAAACTCCAAATATAGCAGGTGCCTATTCTAAATTAACACAATGGGGCTTATTCTGTAAGCTCCGTTAACGCTTTACTCTACGTTCTGCACGGAAAGCCCCATTAAGTCAATGGGGCTTTCCGTGCAGATCGCTCGGTTCAGCGCTAACGGATCTTACAGAATAAGCCCCAATATCTTGTTGTCCTATGGACTAAACTTAGTGATGTGAGATGGTCGAACGGGTTAAATGAATGAAGCGTAATGCTTTTTGTGATCTGCACATATGCATATTTATATGTTACATGTGTCATACTAATAGTTTTTTCCTATTGACTGTTACAAACTGATTGATTTTTTTTGTCTTTATCGCCAGCCGCGTTTGTTGGTATCAAAATGTAGTAAAAGTAAATATATCAGAAAGTAAACACATATCATTTCTATATACACTGCACATGTTAACTAAATATATTCTTGTAGTATGTCATCAGTCCTCCGGCAACTCTAATTAGCCGAAGGCTTTGAAAACTAAGCAATAGGAGAAGGAAACTGGATTTTGCAGCTCTAAATATTCTACTCTGACAGCCAGCTGGAAAAGAAACAGATGAAACTGCAAGACTTCTGCACCAATGGAGTATATACTGGTGAGCAATTGTACAAGCAATGTAATCCTTATCCATCCCCACTGACCTCTGGTGAAACATCTGGGACTCAGTTCTCACTCCCCCACTGCTGATTTATTATTCACTTGTGCATCGTCCCAGATCCTTAAAGACGATGCAAGATTATTCTATAAACTGCACTTCCAAAATATCACTTGAAGACAGTAACCTAATGTGAGCGCTACGTAGGGAGCAGGACAATAGGAAGCATGTCTACATGTATATAATAAAGAGTTGCAGGAATCTGTTGGCCTAACACCATGTCCTCTCCTTACTACTTAATGTCTGTGCTATATCCAGGAGTTGCACAGAAGACATTGATGATACATAAGGACTCTGTCTAGTCTGCCTGTCTTACCTACATACTCTTTATATACTACATGCAGTTTTTGCATTAAGTTATAATAGCCATTAGCAGTCTTGATCTTAATGAGTTTCCATAAACTATTAGCAACTGATTTTCATAGTCAAGTAAATAAAATCATTGGTCTTTTTTATATGCAGTTTCTGACACTCAAAGAAATCACTGATTTGACCCACCACTTCTGCCCAGAGGCACCCAGTACACTTTCAAGTAAGAAAATGTTGATTCCCTAAACCTACCAGTCGATCCGTTGCATTTCCCTATTCTCATCTGTAGACCAGGTCCCTCACCAAAACCTAAACAAAACTGGAGGAAATCTGAGATACATGGAAAGGTTCATGGAACATCAATTGGTGTAACGGCAGAAATCAAAGAGTAGAACTAAACTGTTAGCTTTCTCACAGGAGGAGAATAAATAGTGGAGTTCCTCAAGGATCTGTACTTGGGTCTGCACTTTTCAATATTTTATATTCTATTTAAAGTGATATATAATTCATAAATATGTAAGAGGAAGGTGTAAATAGCAAGGTGGCAAAATCTGCAGGTGGTACAAAATTGTGCAAGATAGTTCAATCAAACGCCAAATGCACAGAGCTGCCGAAGGTTGTCTCCACGCGGGGACGCTGAGCAGCTACATTTATTTTCTGTATTTATTTATAAAATTAATTTATCAGGAAGTGATACATTGAGAGTTACCTATCGCTTTCAAGTAAATCCTGGGCACAGAGTTATGACAATACATGGTTACATTAAATGAACAGGGTTATACATTATATTTAAAGACATTGCATGAACAGTTAAAGATAATATATGTTATTGGCGTGTGTAACAGTTACAGATTAAAATGTGAGCTCTTTAGTTTTGAAAGAACATAGACTGGTGGCGGCTGTGAGAGTCTCCGGTAGGCTGTTCCAGTTGTGAGGTGCACAGTAAGAGAAGGAGGTGCAGCCGGATACTTTGTTGAGTCTTGGGATCGTGAACATAAGCTTCAGTGCTGGCAGGTGCAAATTTACACACATTGGGGAACACAATGCAGAGGGATAGTGTGAGAATTACCTACTACAGACCAGGAGAGAAATGTAGGAATCACTGTAGACAGCCTCAGTGAAATCCTCTTCTCAGTGCACAGCGGCAGAGAAAAGAGCAAATACAATGTTAGGAATCATTCCAAAGCCTGGAAAATAGGGGCGCATACGTGGCGTGAATGAGATTGGAAGCTGACTAAGTCAGCTGTGAACGCGGATGGGTGAAACTCTCAAAATAAGGGACTTCATTTGAATCGGAGGGCATACTATGCTGAAGTTCCACTCATAAGAGTGCCTCTGTCACCCATAAATGCCCTTAAAAGGTAAAGAAAAACTAAAGGTAATCCAAAAAATCGAAGTAAGTGATTTCTTTAGACAGAGTGTGAGAGCGTCCAAGATATCGGAGCCGAGGGAGGCTCAATCACAACAGCAGACGGCCAACAGAAGCCCTTTGAACGCATCCAAACTTAAGAACCTATGTGAAAATATTAGAGCTCTCTTTCAGACAGAGTCACAGGGGGCACTGAGGGACATCGACAGTGAGGTTAAGTCTTTGGCCCTAGAGAACCTTACCAAAACCTTACCAACCGTACCCCCTTTATTTAATAGTTATTTTTGCTGCTCACCCACCCCTTTTTTTACCCCCCTTCCCCTCTCCCATTTTTAACTGTCCCCCCTCGCATTTTATTTTTTTCCTTTTTTCTGGCTTGCCTATCCCTGTGTAACCCAACTACCATGTTTATCAGTATTACCCCATTTGTTTGCAATTTTTTATGCTTGTTCTAAAGCCATTATTGTGTGCTGAGTTAAGTATTTCTTTGCTTACAACTTTGCCTTATTCTTAGCCCTATTTGGTTTTTGAGCTCACTTATCTGTATGGCTGTACTCACTGTGTATAGTGTTTTGTATACTGACCTTCAGTAAAATACGTTTTTGATGTACAGACCTTCTCTGTTTGAGTGTGCGGGTTCCCTTCCTTTATGTTTTGTTCATATATACTAAGGGATTGAGGGCTCTCTTTGGGTTCACTGCACCTTGACTTTACTCGATACTTACCTTGGGCGTGCTGATTCTCACCATAGTATAATAGATTGTAACCATATAATTGGTTCTCCACTGTAAGTATAAATATCATAGAAACTCCTAATGCATAATGTTAGCCCTAAATAGCCCAAAAAGCGCAGATTAGCATTTACAGACTATAAAAAAAAAACTAAAGGCCGACGTTGTTTCTGCAAGAAACGCATTTTAGTGCCAAAGCTAAACCGTCATATTTTGATAAACATTACTCTCAAGTGTACATGTTATCCTCGAAAGTGAAAAAAATGGGGTAGCTACAATACTCAAAAACAACACCGTGTGTTCTAGTCAGAAAAAAAAGTGATAAGGATTGTAGATACTTTATTTTATAGGCACTATACACAAATCACCGGTCACTCTTGCTAATATTTATGCCCCCAATGGATGCTCAAAATCGTTTTACGACAATTTCTTCGAAACACTAGAACAAATTAAGAAATGGAAACTAATTATAGTAGGCAATATGAACATGGTATTGGACAGGGAATTGGATAGATCCACCGGATCTCAATTGACAACCAAACCCAAGAAAAAGAAAACGAATGCTAGCTTCTTAGTTAAACATCTGACTGATCACCTATTACTTGATGTATGGCGGATCATGAATCCAACAGAGGGATTACACATTTTATTCCAGCCCATACAGATCCTACTCGAGAAGTGATAATGTTTTTGTAAACTCTTGTCAGATTCTCACAAGTCAGTAGCACCAGGATCCACCCGATCACCTCGGCGGACCATTCACAAGTCGAGATTACGTTAGAATCCTGGGGTAGATCTCCATCACTCCACTCTTGGAGGCTTAATCATTCACTGCTGGTGGTTCCGGAAGTTATATAGGAGATGAACCAAGCACTAGACATGCACTTTGCAATAAATGACATCAATGAGACCTCGCCAAACACTCTGTGGGCGGCACACAAACCTGTCATTAGGGGGACCTTTGTAAAGATCGCATCGATGAGGAAAGAAACCCATCTAAAAACACGGATCTCACTAAAGAACTGACTAACTTAGACGCTAGTAATAAACAAAAATATGACGCCGAGATAACTAGCAAACTAGAAGTTGCTAGGAAAAAGTTAGGGATACTCTTGTCAGAATGGACAGAAAAGGTCCTAAGGTGGACCGAGCAGCTCTTCTACTAAAAAGGCCATAAGAATGACACCAAATTGACCTGTAAACTAAGAGACAAAATTAGTAGCCACCATATTCTTTCCATCAAGCTCCAAGCAAGATTACCAACACAAACCAGAGAGTACTACTGTATGTCCGGATTTCATAGATTTTACACACACATATGACAGGTATAAAACCCAGAATAACAAAATCTAAGTCTGAGAGATTACAGTTCTTACGGGCTTGCAATATACAAAAAAATAACAAAACTGAACTGGGATATTTAAATGGCCCTATAAGAGATGAATAGGTAACGGTTGTCCTGAAATCTTTAAATCCTGCAAAGGCAGCCGGCCCCAATGGGTACTCGGGCCTATATTATAAAAAATTCACAGGAAGACTGGTACCCCACCTAACAAGGCTATTTAACAGCTTTATTGAAATTTAAATTAAATGCCAGGGGACCGCGCGAGGCCTCTGCAACTACACTTATCGTGATTCAGAAGCTTGGTGTCTGGCGTCGGTATGGCAACATGGCATTAAATGACGCCACGGGGCCATGTGACGTGACGACAGATGACCCCGCTGCATCATTTCACACCAGCAAAAAGGTAAGGGGGGCGCGAGCACTGGGGGTAGCAGGCAGGGGGGTGCAGCTTCAAAAGTTTGTGCACCCCTGCCTTAATACACAAAAAGGGGAAGGACCCGACGGCCATAGCTACAATCCAATCCTTTAATAGTGGCTAAAATTTTAGTAAACTGATTAAATACCGTACTCCCTAGAATTATACACCCGGACCAGGTTGGGTTTATCCTGAACAGACAAGCTTCAGATAATATACGCAGAGTAACCAATCTGGTGCACATAGCTCAGGCAAACAAAATTCCGACAATGCTACTAAAGCTAGGAAAAGGCGTTCAACAGAATAGATTGGGGCTATCTGTTCTCGGTTCTGTGTCTTTTTGGGGTCATAGGTAACTTTCTTAAGTGGGTGAGGCTATTGTACAGCACCCCTGTGGCATTGATTTGCAATGCAGGTTATACCTCAGACACAGTCCAAATTAAGAATGATACAAGACAGGGTTGCCCGTTCTCACCCCTTCTGTTCGCTATGGCTATTGAACCCCTGGCCATATGTATTAAAATGAACCCAAACATTTGAGGTTTAAAAGTGGGTAACCAGGAGTACAAGTTTAGCCTTTTTGTGGACGACATTCTCCTCACTATGAGTAAAGCCATGACCTCCCTGCCAAATCTGTTTAATACTGTACCCTCAACAAATTGGAGAAAATATGGTATAGGGAAAACAAATGTAACCTGACTCTCCAAGTGGCTTGTACCAAACTATTCTGCACAGAAAATGACCTGAAATATATCAGATTCTGGGCGATAGCCCTGGGAGAACTCCATGATCCATCTATATGGGAAGATATCTGGGGGGCTGTGTCCTCTGTCTCTATAAACACTAACATAAAAGAGAATGCTTATTAAGTTCTCTAGAGGTGGTACCTCACTCCAGACAGGCTAAACAAAATGTACAAGACCACACCATCTGACTGTTTCTGGGGTTGTGGACAGCAAGGCACAATGTTCAACATCTGGTGGGGAAGCCCACTAATTAAGAGGAGCTTGGCTGAGGTTTCGATACTTATCGATAAAGTACCCGAGGTCGAGGTGAGACTCAATTCTGGGACGGCCTTGCTAGGTAACCCAATACATATCCTGCCCTATCATGGAAGGAAGCTTTGCTCCCATATAATAGTGGCAACCAGGGGTGTCATACCCACAATACTGGCTTGCTAGCTGGGGGAAAATACAGTTTTACAAGGAATAAAGTGCGTGTAATATATATACATCTCCCGGTCCCTGTTTCCCCCCAATATATACATAAAGATCCCCATTCCCGAACACACAGTGCTGAGGCTCATTTTCATAAGTGGTCATAACATACAAATTGTATCCACTATATGAGCGCCCATATGAGGCCAAAAACACATAGTTTTAGGGGTAGCTAGCCAGGCTTCTCCTTTATTATGTGAGGCCAGCTACCGCTACCATCACAGCACTCATTAAACAAGAACCAGAAATGACACACAAATTGCAATAATATTACCTTACTGTATTATCGGTTGTAAAAATGTGATATTCTTCTTATGTTGCTGTATAATGTTGTGATGCATCCCAACCCAGCCTTCCCCATCCCCCACACACACACAACTGTATGATTTATTACCCTTTTCTTTTTTCTGTACTCCCCAACAATCAACAATTTTTGTGATGTGAAATGTGTGTAACAATTCTCTTTATTGTTGGATAAATACAAAGTTTAATAATAATTTAAAAAATCTGTAAAATAAAACAAATGATAATGATGACTTTGAATAAATATACTGTGCATCTACTGCTCAAAAACTGTGTGCTGTCCTGATTATCCTAACTTAAAAATGGCAGAATGGAACCAGGGAGTGATCAGAGAAGGTCCACAATGATAATAAAGGTGTGGAAAGTTTATCCTGAGTTGAGACACTGAAAAGATTAGCCTAGAAAAGAGTGAACTAAATGGAGATATGAGAGAGGTGTATAAAAATCATAACTATCATAGAAATAGTGAACAGGGAGCAGTTATTCAATAATTCACATAATATAAGGACAATATACATCCAGTGAGATGTTTCGAACACAGCATGACCAGACATTTAAATGGAGAACAAGTCTATTAGCATGTCTGAAAAAACGACATCCTCCATGCTTCTGCTTAATATGTATTGTGTATAGTGTATCATTGTGCACATATATATTGTTCATTAAAGCAAAATCTCTTTGCCTCCAGAGGTAGCTAATAATGTGATCCCCTTCACCTCTGCCAAGAAAGGAGTTTTTATGTATCGGTGTATACAAACATATTGATTAATAATTAATAGATTTCTGTATAGAATATGTCCGTACACTGCTGAATAATAAATACAATGTATAATAAATATGTATTTTACACAGGAAATCAGTGCACACCTACATAATACTTATATATGACATAAATATTGATATGTGTTGTGCACAGTAAATAGGCAGATGCAAACATATTGCTTAGAGAACCATAAATGTGAGTCGGAATCTGCTCACTTATATATCTGCAAGTGTTTATCAACATTAACATTTTTATATTTCCATGTATTATTATTTTATTCGTGCTGTACAGTGCTGCACAGCCGGGGTACTCAACACCAGTCCTCAAGCCACCCACCCTATGACTGAGCCTCTGATTAAGCCACCCGTGCTGAAGCTGGGATATCCTGAAAACCTGACCTGTTGGCTGGCTTGAGGACTGGAGTTGAGCACCCCTGCTGCACAAGATAGGGGTACCTTCTAAATAAAGGAAAATCTAATACTAATAACACTCGTATATATTCAACTAGCGTGGAGAAGAATACTGCTTAATAAAAGCTTATGAATTAATATGCAGTGTATGCAGTGTTTCAGTAAACAATCAATAGAAGGCACTTGTTTGAGCATGTTGGCTTTGCAAGCAGTTTCAGGGTTTTCTTAACTGAAGCAGCTTATTTACGCAAACATAGCTAATTTTGTCTTGTAGCATGACCCCTGGGCAGCAGCTTTCAGAACCATGGACAGCAGCTGCTGCTCTGCTGACTGCCTAAAGGCTCACCAGGGCTTTGATTATCCAGGACAGATGTTAGCCCTTTTCTCAGGCCAGCTTAAGGCGCAAGAAAACCTTTTCAATGAGGGTTTAGTAGAGTTTCTAAATTACACACTGAGTGTACGTTTAATTGGTTTAATTAAGAAAGTTTATTTCATGGTAAGTCAGTTTTTCTTACACTTCCAGACTTGGTGTTTCCTCTGGTAAAATTGATTTATAATAAATATGTGTATACACTGGTTCTGTACCTAATGCAGGGTATTAACCCTTTCCCTGTCGGGTTGATCTGAAGCACATTGCAGAGTTACGGGTTTAGAGAATGACGGGTTCCTTTCTATGGATTATTTACTATGGTAAACATATGTTTTATTGTTACATTGCAGTATGATGTTGAATTCTTATGCTCACTAAAGCCCAGTTCTACTGCCAGTGACATTTATGGGGTTTTTTTTAGTGTGAAAGGACTGGCCTTTGAAGTTGTAAATCCTAGATCTGGCACTATTCTCTATGCATATTTTAATACAACTAGATTGTAAACTCATTGGGGCAGTAATCCAGAATACCTCATTGTTTTACCTTGTACAGTGTTGTGTATACAAATAACAATATTCTTGTTTCTTCCCATGCAGGGAAAGGCTACCAATAGAATGCGCTGAGCTTCTTTGGCTGCGTCCATAGAGGGTACAGCTGTGCGGAGGTGCGTTGAGGCTGAGGGAAAGCGGGTGCTTTCCCTGGCCTTCGTACGCGCGCCGTCCAGGGGGCGTGTCTATGGGTGGGCCAGTGATGTCACGGAACTGGTTCGCCCTCATTGGGAAAACCGCTCATGTGACCGCACTATCACGCGAGAAATCAGTTTTGACTGATTTCACGTGCTTCGCGCACCCCCTCCCACTTCCGCGTGCACGCGCCGCATGCTGTATAGACGCAATCACTTTAGGCAGTCTGATTGCTCAGCATGCGGACGCGTCTGCGCGGTCTGTCCCTGTATGGACGCAGCCTTTGTGTGGCCCTGACCGATTGATCACAATAGGTGCTAAACCAGGAGTGGCCAACTCCAGTCCTCAAGGGCCACCAACAGGTCAGGTTTTAAGGAAATCCCTGCTTCACCACAGGTGGCTTAATCAGTACCTCAATCAATGACTGAGCCTCTGATTGAGCCAGCTGTGCTGAAGCTGGGATATCTTAAAAACTTGACCTGTTGGTGGCCCTTGAGGAATGGAGCTGGCCAATGCTGTGCTAAACTGATGGGATTTGTGTCAATATTGGGGGCTATTTATCAATCTCCTGACTGCAAAATTGGCGTAAAGAACAGCACTAGGCGTAAAAAAGGGGGAAAATATCTAATTCTTTAGACAGGAGGTTGTATTATTAATTGTACAAATTGTACAAATCTTACTCCATCTCTATTATCTTACCCCCCCCCCTCCTCCCCCACATAACCCCCTTCTCTACCAGCAACACCATGCTTAGTACTGCCACACATTGCAGGCCCTTCTGGCGGAGAAAGGGGTAACTGACTAACAATATCATTGTTTCTTTGCCTAACTTTCCCTTTGCAGGCAGTCTTGCGTACCAGAATTTCACCCTGGGGGAGGCTGCATTGAGTACCCCCGAAGTATAATTGGTTTTTATTATTTTGCTGAAAGATGCAGCCTCGGCCCAGCGTGCAGCCGTTCTGAGTGTCGGTATTACCATTCAACCATAAATTATTTCCACCTCTCTCTGCTAACATTCCCTCATTACGTGCCTTCCGTGTGGAAGTTGTGCCTCTGAGCGTCATCGGGTCTGTGTGAAATTAGATACAGTTGGCTCAGCTCAGCTATCACCCACATTCCTCTCCTGTGTGAAGCTGATCAGGCAGGATAGTCATAGCTCACTCCATTGCTTAATACAGGCACATCATTTCCAGGACTCAAATATAGAGGATTAACCCCTTGCTGACTGGCAATGCATTGCAGACCCTTCTGGTAGCAAAGGTGTTAACATAAAACAAACAAGGGACACAGTGTTACTCTGTGTGTAATGGACAGGTCTATGGTGCTTACCACCCTCTCATCCTTCTCTCTTGAACCCCCGTTCCTGAGATACCAAGTTTGAAAACCGAGGTCATCAGAATAAATTACAAATGGCTGCCAGGGATTGCCGTAGAGATCGAAAAATCAAAAACGTACAAAAAAAAAAAACTAATTCAGGAAAGACAGCAAGATGATATGCTGGAGAACACGGCTGTGAGAATGTGATTTTGGCCCTAATTGCATGTTGTAGGGACGTCCAGCTTTATTCATAAAGGGAACTTTCCCTTCCTACCCTGAAACCTGCCAGAAGTGTGGATTTTATTACATGTTTTGTCCCCTTTGTCGTCCCTTACAAACACCCATCTCATTTTTTCAGTTTATGATCATTTCTATACAAAAACAAACCGCCTCCTGCCCCTGTGCAGTCAAACACCGCCTCCTGCCCCCATGCAGTCCCACACCGCCTCCTGCCCCCGTGCATTCCCACACTGCCTCCTGCCCCCGTGCTGTCACACACCACCTCCTGCCCCCGTGCAGTCCCACACCGCCTCCTGCCCCTGTGCAGTCAAACACCGCCTCCTGCCCCCATGCAGTCCCACACCGCCTCCTGCCCCCATGCATTCCCACACCGCCTCCTGCCCCCGTGCAGTCACACACTGCCTCCTGCCCCCGTGCAGTCACACACCGCCTCCTGCCCCGTGCAGTCACACACCGCCTCCTGACCCGTGCAGTCACACACCGCCTCCTGACCCTTTGCAGTCACACACCGCCTCCTGCCCCCGTGCAGTCACACACCGCCTCCTGATCCCGTGCAGTCACACACCGCCTCCTGCCCCCGTGCAGTCCCACACCGCATCCTGACCTTGTATAGTCCCACACCACCTCCTGCCCCCGTGCAGTCCCACACCGCCTCCTGACCCTTTGCAGTCACACACCACCTCCTGACCCTCTGCAGTCACACACCACCTCCTTACCCCGAGCAGTCACACACCGCCTCCTGACCTTGTATAGTCCCACACCGCCTCCTGAACCAGTGCAGTCACACACCGCCTCCTGACCCTGTGCAGTCACACACCGCCTCCTTACCCTGTGCAGTCACACACCACCTCCTTACCCTGTGCAGTCCGACACCACCTCCTGACCCTGTGCAGTCACACACCGCCTCCTGACCCCGTGCAGTCACACACCGCCTCCTGACCCCGTGCAGTCACACACTGCCTCCTGACCCTGTGCAGTCACACACCACCTCCTTACCCTGTGCAGTCCGACACCACCTACTGACCCTGTGCAGTCACACACCGCCTCCTGACACTGTGCAGTCACACACCACCTCTGACTCCGTGCAGTCACACACAGCCTCTGACCCTGTGCAGTCACACACCGCCTCTGACCCTGTTCAGTCACACACCGCCTCTGACCCCGTGCAGTCACACACCGCCTCTGACCCCGTGCAGTCACACACCGCCTCTGACCCCGTGCAGTCACACACCGCCTCCTGACCCCGTGCACTCACACATCTTCTAAGGGCTCTATGTCTACAGTATGTATCAAATTAAGAATGCTGTTGCAAAGTTGTTATTTTGTCTCAACCGGCGCTAAAAAACACCTGCAACCAACAGCGACTATGTATTAATCTTGGTTGCGCTATTTTATTTGACATCTGCATCTATCTGTGACGAGATGAGGGATTGATAAAGGAAGTGGGAGGAGTTACATTTGCATGTTGGCGGAGGTCTATGTATTAAGGAATAATGGCCGTGACCAAACTGCCGCCGGCGCTTCGCCAGAAAGATTCACCGCTTGGCACTTCACCACTTCTTCTTCGTCACGACCACTTTTCAATGTCTTGGCCACCGTTCCGAATTTGAACGCACTCGCTGGACCCTTTCAATGCGCCCGCTAACCAGGACCCTCTCAACACGCCTGCAAGACCCTCCCAGCGTGCCCGCCGGACCCTTTCAATATTAATGGCGATTTTTGTGAGGGTCCAACGGGTGTGCTATAAGGCTCCTGGTTATCGGGTGTGTTGAGAGGTTCTAGCAGGTGCGTTCACCTTCAGAGCTATGACTGGGACATTTAAAGATGTCGGCGACGAAGCAATGTCAAGAAGAAGTGTCCGTGTCCAGGGGTGGTGACTTGTGATATGGCGGAGCACTGGTGGCAGTTTATTCGCAGCCAAAAGACCCTGGACAAACATCATATTGCGTATACAGCTTGCACAACTTCTTTTGGTGGTTTTCTGCTTTGGTTTTCTCCATCACCTTAAAGGTGGCTGTAACAGGGACTTATAGCTGTTGAAGTAAATGCCTCTAAATGCAGCAGAGTGCTGGTTAAGTGCAGCCAGGCAATCAATCAGACTCCAGCTGCCTAATCAGAGCTCTGTGAAATAGTGTCATGTGAGACACAGGAAGAGGATTCCTGAGCTAACAATTGGGGCTGACCAAGGAAGGACAGACCAGAGATTCCCTAGTCCACAACTGGGCTGACCTGGGGAACAACAGATGTCTTGAGCTGCAGAGGGACTGCAGGTTGACAGCAAGACAAAGGGGACAAGACCTCGATACCTGGACATAGACATTGCCTTAGCACACAAGGGTGCGGACCCAGGAGAGCAGAGAGGCCTTCCCCTACAACTACAAGAAACAGATAAGAGACTTTCTTATGGGACTGTTGTATATCTGTATATATGTATATATGTTTGGGGGTGGTAATTAGCATAGCTACCCACCCAGTTAGAGAAGGCTGGACTAAATGTGTAGATATTCACCAAAGCGGAGTAGGCTTTTCTTTTGTTTATTTTGAATGTTTCTCTGTGTTAAAGGAACAGGCGCAATAAAGCCTCACTTTAGTTTCACTTTAAACAGTCTCCATTGCGTATCTCTGCACACGTCTCTTACAGTGGCGTATGTCTTTTTTTTTAGCGCAGCCAGCGCTACATTGTAAAACAGTAGGAATACACGTCATAAATATGTTGCTTTTCAAACTGAAAAAAAAGGTAATTTTTTTGTGCAGGTGCGTCAGCGCACACGCACCTCCTGAGACATAAACATCTTTTCCAGCTGACTGCGCTGCTCACTGCGAAATTTTATGGAATTTTTATATTATTATTTTGGAGAAACTGTTTGAAGGGGGAAAAAATTTGCAACGGAGCTTAGGACACTCCCATGTGCCAGTAGAAAAAACAAGATATAAAAATGTTCTCGGTGTAATTGCCTTCCTTAAAGAAAGCCGATCCCCCTTATACTGTAGTGCCAATGTAAATGATTTGCATTCTGTACAGAAAAGACTGTGTTTTCCTTTTCTGCAGGTTCACTGAATTCATCCACGCAACGTGCAGGGCGGGTCAGCGATGCAGCGCTGCCGGATGTGACGTCATCGAGCCTCGTCACATGAGTGATCGCCGCTCCAGTGACAGCAACAACAAAAAAAGACCAGCGAAGGGAGGTAATCAACACTGCGATAAATCAAGGGATATAAAAATGGCCGACACGAAATGGGTTACGTAGTGAAAAGAATATACATTCTAGTAAAATTGTTTGTTTTTCGCACAATTTCATATATATTTTTTAGTTTTGTATTGTTCTGATTATTACCATTTTTATTTCACATGTCTGCTCACTCTATGTACATTTTGACACTATTGGTTTTGATTAGGTTGTAGCGCCCTCTTCTTTTATTTTTTTTATTCATCCTCCTAAACTTCATTGCACCTTTCTAAATGGGAGTAATTCCCTCTAATGTTCCCTTATTTCTGGCACAGAACAACAAGGCAGAATAGAACAAGATTACGCTTAATGACCTGTCTGATGATGTCACTGCCCTCACTTAGGAGGGAGAGCCAATAAATAGTGAGCACAAGAAACAAGCAGGGGATTCTGGGAGAGGAGATCGCACCCACAGAGTGTCCTGACTCCGAAGTCAAACCACAAATGTTTATAACACTCGATTTGATTGGAACATATAGTGCTTGGAATTGGTGGTTTTGTCACATGATGTTTCGCTCAAAGCTGATTTTGGGAGTGATTGCACTAAGGCTGCGTCCATAGATAGACAGACCGTGCGGACGCGTCGATCAGACTGCCTAAAGGCAGTGATCGCGTCTATACGGCGTGCGGGTGGAAACGGGAGGGGGCGCGCTATGCGCGAGAAATCAGTCAAAACTGATTTCTCGCGCGATAGGGCGGTCACGTGAGCAGCTCCGTGACGTCACTGGCCCGCCCATAGACACGCCCCCGGACGGCGCGTACTAAGGCCAGGGAAAGCACCCGCTTTCCCTCAGCCTCCGCGCGCCGCCGCACGGCTGCAGTGTCTATGGACGCAGCCTTAACATTACTGGAGTACACACACTGATGCTGAATGGGATAATACAATCCTCTGTGGCAGGTAAGCCGAGGGATTTCTCTGAACTCACTGGGATCCGCTGGAGGAATGGTAATGATCTAAACTCTGCAGATGAAGGTAAAGCCGAGCGCTGTACGCAGAGTATAGTCCGAGAGAAGGTGACCTTTGGAGATCAGGAATAACCTTTACATAGGGATGAACCATTCGAGAAAAACATTTCGTTGCTGAGGTCAGGGGGGGAAATAGAACAGAAAAAAACCCTCACACTTTTCTCTTAACCCTTTCACTGCTAGAGGGGGGTGCAAAGAATTGCGTAGAGATAAACTTCAAGGCCCTCTGGCAGCAGAAGGATTAAAGGAGCAGTAACGCTTTGTAAAGTTTACTGGAGTTGTAATACTGTAGATTAGTGTTTTTTCAGCCAGGGTTCCTAGGAGCAACTAGGTTCCCTGGGCATCCCTAAAGGGTTCCCTGCAATTTTTAGGTCATTTAAAAATTGTACCAAATACAGAAGACTTTACAATGCATCTGATCTCAGACGCGCTATTAGAGAGGGTTGGGGTTCCTTACAATGCATCTGATCTCAGACGCGCTATTAGAGAGGGTTGGGGTTCCTTACAATGCCTCTGATCTCAGACGCGCTATTAGAGAGGGTTGGGGTTCCTTACAATGCATCTGATCATAGACACGCTATTAGAGAGGGTTGGGGTTCCTTACAATGCCTCTGATCTCAGATGCGCTATTTCAGAGGGTTGGGGTCCCTTACAATGCATCTGATCATAGACACGCTATTAGAGAGGGTTGGGGTTCCTTACAATGCCTCTGATCTCAGACGCGCTATTAGAGAGGGTTGGGGTTCCTTACAATGCCTCTGATCTCAGACGCGCTATTTCAGAGGGTTGGGGTCCCGCAGGATTTCACAAAATAATTATAGGGTTCCTTAACAAACAAAAAAGGTTGGAGACCATTGTGACAGAGTAAAGACTCAAACATTCATCTAATATCTCCCATTATAAACCCCTACATAGCAACATAATAGTTTAGGTTGAGAAGAGACCTATGGCCATCATGTTGAGACTTTGCTATATTGTAACTGGGAGAGTTTCTAATACTGTAAGCACGTATGTTTGTCTGTTTCACAATGCTAGTTATAATTAACCCCAACATTGACACAGGTGCCTGCAGCATACCAAAATGCTGTCCCCCCCCCCCCCCCCTCCCTCTTCCTCCCCCCCTAGGTCCCTCTCTCACTGGAGGGTTTATTTGGTTTTCCGAGGGGGATTTGTGCCACAGCGAGGAGCTCCCACTGATCAGAATCCAGGGGTCTATGTACAATAAAAGATTGAAATGATCTGTGCTGGGGGCTTTTGACTTGAAAGAGGCAGAGAACCACAATGTGTTTAATGGGTTCAGTCTTGGGCCTCATTGTTTATGCTCCAAGAACAAAGAGAAGAAGAGAGGCTTCTTTGCATAGATCCAATTTTCTTTCAAATGGAGACTGGTGAAGATGTCACCGCTTTGGCTCCAGTGAGATGAATCCCCTGCAGCACTGAATGGGTTAAAAAGCAGTCGTTATAGTTGGTACTAGAGGTGTGTGCATGTGGAATACGTGGATTCCATTCGCAGAGGACTGTGAAGTATTGGAGAAGAGGAGAGATTTGTATTTAAGAATGTTATGGGGAGGGAGCAGGAGAACCGGCACTTACCCTCTGTGCCCCCTCTAAAAACAGCCCGGTTATGTTGTATATAAATTCCTTTCTACAAATGATTAATGTACAATTCACATCTTTATGGAAGAGATTTTTTATTTATTTTTACTGTTGTTGGGATGGCTTCTACTGCCATCTACCGGCAAGGCTGAGTAAGCCCTGCTGCTGATGCCCGAGTCCCACCTGGCAGAGGCAGGGTTAAGGGAACAATTGACATCAGTTCTTAGAGCGTTAATGCTGTGAGGTGATACACTGGCGACACACTTTATTCGAGCACGGCTAGTTCCTCGAATTCGGGTATACCCGGGTGTATTGAGGTTTGTGACTGTTTTCTGCCCGAGTATATTGGGTTATTTTCCAAGCAGGGATTGAAGCATTTTATTCCCGCTGGCTGCAATACTGCACAGTATATATATATATACTGCATTACAATTCATGAATTTATGCCATCTGGTAGACACGCGAAGCATTGCAGCCTATTAAATCCTAATCATTATCATTTAACAGATCAGCCGCCCGTCAGCCAGGCATGAACCCAGGCTGGGAAGGCAAATGCAACGGGGCTTGTCAGAGGTGAGGAGCGGCGCATTCCAGGTATCTGCCAGGTACATACTGGGTATTTGCTTGAATAAAGTGTGTCGGTGCAGTACAGTAGAATTATGTACAATAATAAGTTGTGTGTAACTCCTCCCAAGGGAGAAGTGATTTATTGTGGTACCACAGGCACATCTGGGGTACAATACATGTGATTCTGCTTCCAGTCTGAAAAGGGGAGAAAGAAACAGCAATATATATTTCTTATGTGACACGTGGGTAACAGGTGTACAGTATATAGCTGGTGTTACCTGTCATAATAACCTTCTATAACAATCAAACAAGAGAGGGTGTCGCTTCCCCCCAAAAACACTCCCCTTTGGAATAAATACTAAGCAGGACCACTAAATCCAGAAAGCACATTTATTGGGTTTTATGTCTAAAGGAAGTTCTGGCATGAATGACCCTGAGATATTGCTCCCAATGTCAGGATATCATGGCCCCTTCCATCTGTTCTTCTCCATGTGCTTTAGCCTCTGGTTTGGCTTCTAACATAAGGTACATTTTAGGGGTTATAGTGGTTAGGGTAGGGGGTTAACTTTAGGGGTTTTACCGGTTAGGGTAGGGGGTTAATTTTAGAGGTTTTACCGGTTAGGGTAGGGGGTTAATTTTAGAGGTTTTACCGGTTAGGGTAGGGGGTTAACTTTAGGGGTTTTACCAGTTAGGGTAGGGCAGCGTTTCCCAAATGGTGGGTCGCGACCCGGCACCGGGCCACGGAACCGAAATTGCCCCCCCCCGCTCCCAACGTGGGACGGAGGAGGAAGTACCAGCTCCTACTGCGGCCCGCTTCCCCCGCGGCCAGCTTCCCGTGCTCCCCCCGAGCTCACCTCCCGTGGCCCCCCTCCCGCACCCCCAAGCCCACCTCCCGTCCCGGGCAACTGCCGTTGGGATATCAGGGGCAGCAGGGGAATGCGTCCGGCGGCAATGTAAGTCAGCTCACCCAGTCACTGTCACCCACCCAGTCACTGTCACCCACCCAGTCACTGTCACCCACCCAGTCACTGTCACCCACCCAGTCACTGTCACCCACCCAGTCACTGTCACCCAGTCACTCTCTCCCACCCAGTCACTGTCACCCAGTCACTGTCTCCCACCCTCCCAGTCACTGTCACCCACCCACCCAGTCACTTTCACCCAGTCACTGTCTCCCACCCTCCCAGTCACTGTCACCCACCCACCCAGTCACTGTCACCCAGTCACTGTCTCCCACCTAGTCACTGTCTCCCAAAGTCAGTTGGTGCGGGAGATGGGCGCGGGTGCGGGCAATGGTGGCTGAGGGGTCGCTGGTGGGCAGGGGGAGGCGGTGGAGCTGCCTGCTTGTATCGCCGTCCTTTTCTCTCTCCCCCGCCCCCCCCCCCCTCCAGTCACTCACATCCGTCGTTGCCTATAATTCACTGTGTGTGTCTGTGTGTGTATAGGGGAGTGTGTGTGTGTATCAGTGGCTGTGTCTGTGTGTGTGTGTGTGTATCATTATCAGTGTGTGTGTGTGTGTGTGTGTGTGTGTATCAGTATCAGTGTGTGTGTGTGTGTGTGTGTGTGTGTGTGTGTGTGTGTGTGTGTGTGTGTGTGTGTGTGTGTGTGTGTGTGTGTGTGTGTGTGTGTGTGTGTGTGTGTATAGGGGAGTGTGTGTGTGTATCAGTGGCTGTGTGTGTGTGTGTGTGTGTGTGTGTGTGTCTGTGTGTGTGTGTGTGTGTGTGTGTGTGTGTGTGTGTGTGTGTGTGTGTGTGTGTGTGTGTGTGTGTGTGTGTGTGTGTGTGTGTGTGTGTGTGTGTGTGTGTGTGTGTATCAGTGGCTGTGTCTGTGTGTGTGTGTGTGTGTGTGTGTGTGTGTGTGTGTGTGTGTGTGTGTGTGTGTGTGTGTGTGTGTGTGTGTGTGTGTGTGTATCAGTATCAGTGTGTGTGTGTATCAGTGTGTGTGTGTGTGTGTGTGTGTGTGTGTGTGTGTGTGTGTGTGTGTGTGTGTGTGTGTGTGTGTGTGTGTGTGTGTGTGTGTGTGTGTGTGTGTGTGTGTGTGTGTGTGTGTGTGTGTGTGTGTGTGTGTGTGTCAGTGGCTGTGTGTGTGTGTGTGTGTGTGTGTGTGTGTGTGTGTGTGTGTGTGTGTGTGTGTGTGTGTGTGTGTGTGTGTGTGTGTGTGTGTGTGTGTGTGTGTATATGTGTGTATGTGTGTATCAGTGTGTGTGTGTGTGTGTATCAGTGTGTGTGTGTGTATCAGTGTGTGTGTGTGTATCAGTGAGTGTGTGTATCAGTGAGTGTGTGTATCAGTGAGTGTGTGTATCAGTGAGTGTGTGTATCAGTGAGTGTGTGTGTATGTGTATCAGTGTATGTGTGTGTGTGTATCAGTGTATGTGTGTGTAGCGGTGTCTGTCTGTGTGTGTAGCAGTGTCTGTGTGTGTATCAGTGTGTGTGTGTATCAGTGTCTGTGTGTGGTGTGTATCAGTGTGTGTGTGTGTGTGTGTGTGTGTGTGTGTGTGTGTGTGTGTGTGTGTGTGTGTGTGTGTGTGTGTGTGTGTGTGTGTGTGTGTGTGTGTGTGTGTGTGTAGCAGTGTCTCTGTGGCTGCATGTGTGTCAGTGGCTACGTGTGTGTCAGTGGCTGCGTGTGTGTCAGTGGCTGCGTGTGTGTCAGTGGCTGCGTGTGTGTCAGTGGCTGCGTGTGTGTCAGTGGCTGCGTGTGTGTGTGTGCGTCAGTGGCTGCGTGTGTGTGTGTGTGTGTGTGCTTCAGTGGCTGCGTGTGTGTGTGTGCATCAGTGGCTGTGTGTGTGTGTGTGTGTGTGTGTGTGTGTGTGTGTGTGTGTGTGTGTGTGTGTGTGTGTGTGTGTGTGTGTGTGTGTGTGTGTGTGTGTGTGTATCAGTGGCTGTGTGTGTGTGTGTGTGTGTGTGTATCAGTGGCTGTGTTTGTGTCTGTGCAGGCCAGCTGTGTCTGTGTCTGTGTGGGTGTCTGTGCGTGGTCAGTGTCTGTGTTGGTCTGTCTGTGTGAGTGTCTGTAGGTCAGTGACTGTGTGCGTCTGTGCAGGTCAGAGAGAGAATGGGGGGTGGGGGAGAGAGAATAGAGTGGATTGGGAGAATATATGAAATCTGTATGGACATTCATAACTGTTTTATTTTACCTATAGGCGATAACATTTTTAGTGGGTCACGAAGGAGAAGTTAAAAAATAACCGGGTCACGGGAAAAAAAGTTTGGGAAACGCTGGGGTAGGGGGTTAACTTGAGGGGTTTTACCAGTTAGGGTAGGGGGTTAACTTTAGGGGTTTTACCAGTTAGGGTAGGGGGTTAACTTTAGGAGTTTTACCGGTTAGGGTAGGGGGTTAACTTTAGGGGTTTTACCAGTTAGGGTAGGGGGTTAACGTTAGGGGTTTTACCGGTTAGGGTAGGGGGTTAACGTTAGGGGTTTTACCGGTTAGGGTGGGGGGTTAACTTTAGGGGTTATAGTGGTTAGGGTAGGGGGTTACTTTAGAGGTTTTAGAAGACGTTAGTATTAGGGTTTAACATTACAGGGTTTTAAGGTATGGGCTAAGATTAGGGACTTACCTTAGCTGTGAAACGGGCGGCGGATGAGCATCCCGGCGGCGAGGTGAGTTGCGGCCAAACACCGGCGGGCATTTAGTCGCGGAGAAACTATTTCACATAACATAAGAACCCAGGGACATTCACTGGAAATAGCAGGTGTTGTAGGTTATGCAGACTGCTACAAGTAATAGGAAATACTTATTTACCCAACCTGTGACACTCTGTCATTACATTAGTTTTGCAGCTTGGAGATTTTGATGAGGGTCCCCCTCAAAAATGATAATTTAGCATTTATATAGGGTTATAAAGAACTGTAACGCAGGGTTATATATAAAATCTACAGTCTAAAAATACATTAGAAATACTTTGGTATTACCTGACAGTGCAAAGACATTTCATACACATCTCTATCCCGGAAAATACTATATATAAGCATATACTGATTTGCGATTTGTCAGCATTTTTTGTGAGTTTTATTTGGGTTTTTTTTTTTCAAACATATTTCGCCAAACTTTACAAGGCTAAAAAAAAAACACTAAATCAGTCTTAGATGCTGCAGGAATCGGAGAAATTTGCAACACTGTAAGATCCAGGCTCTGAAATAGGGTCAGAGAGGGAGAGAGAAACATTTCACACCTGAGATACCTGGGAAAATATTTGCATATTTAAATTGACTTATTTCCCAAGTAGCTCAGGTGTTGTATAGA
Source organism: Ascaphus truei (assembly GCF_040206685.1). NCBI lineage: Eukaryota > Metazoa > Chordata > Amphibia > Anura > Ascaphidae > Ascaphus > Ascaphus truei. The sequence continues at coordinate 27,621,166 of NC_134492.1, forward strand.
TGAGTGTTTTGAGAGGTACATCAATGGGTACTCAACAAAATTGGAATCCTCCCCCCCCCCCCCGACCTCCCTTTCCTTTGCCCCCACAACCCAATCCCAAGGTCTGAATCAATGTTGCATATTTTAGCCAAGGGTCAGTGTTGTGTGGTTCACAAACAGTTAACACATCTCTGATACTGTAAATGAGAAGTATATCAGTTAGAAATGCTTCAGTTCTTCTCCCATGTCACAGTAATTATCTTTGTACATTTTTTTGTTCTACAAAACTGGAACTTTTTAAGTTGTTGCTTCAGTCTTTCAGTGTCGGTTATGTTTTATTAACCTGGCATTTAGTCTGAGTGATTTCCTTGTAACCATGAATAAAAGCGCTATTGTTTCTCATGCAGCGGAGAACATAGGATACTGTGTGAGTATCCGTTTTTTCCTGTCCTAAAATAAATCTAAATATAGCTTCCCATCATCATAAAATGAATAGCTCAACATAAATCTATCGCTTTACTTGTGGCTACAAGGAAAAAAACATTTCATATATTCAGGGCTAAGTGTCATCATATTCATTTAAATTAAACAGGCTGCAATATATTCCGCAAAATTACCATAAATAAGATGGCCTATGATGGTAATAAATGCGAAGGACTGAACCCCTGTAAACAAGATAAGTAACACTGTCTTCTACATATTTAAGAGGATCTATAAAAAGAGAGACCCATAAAGCACTGTACACATAGGAGACAGACGCAATACATTATATTAGATTTCTGCAGAATGCTTTCTAAAGGAACGTTCATATTTCACATGTTATAGAAGGATTCAATGTTTAAGATAAATGGCAAATACATCAAGGGCACAAGGCTTCAGTTAACCCCATTCACTGCCAGAAGATGCTCCGTACCATTGTATAGTGCAACGTGCTCTTTGTAGGAGAGCAACATATTTTCGCCCTGCGCATGAAATGATGTTTTAACCCATTGGTTGCTGGGGGTGCTCTTAAAATATTTATTGTTATTATCGTTTGGTGTGTCAAGCGCCAACATATTGGGCAGTGTGGTACAGTGGGGGTGCAGAGTTGCCTCAATTGCATGGACAGAATGACATAGGACAGACAAGCGCAAACAGACACAGGGAGGTGAGGGTCCTGCTCCTGAGGGTTTACAATCTTGAGGAATTATGGGGCAATGGTTGAAACAAACAGCATTGTTGGGGGGTATGTATTGTGTGGGTATTGTTGGGGGGTGGGAGTATATGGTGTGGGTATTGTTGGGGGTATGTATTGTGTGGGCATTATTGGGGGTTATGTATTGTGTGGGTATTGTTGGGGGTATGTATTGTGTGGGTATTGTTGGGGGTATGTATTGTGTGGGTATTGTTGGGCTTGTATGTATTGTGTGGGCATTATTGGGGGTTATGTATTGTGTGGGTATTGTTGGGGGTATGTATTGTGTGGGTATTGTTGGGGGGTGTGGGTTTGTTGGGGGGTGTGGGTACTGTGGGGGTATGTGTTGTGTGGGTATTGTTAGGGGGTGAGGGTATTGTTGGGGGGTGGGGATATATGGTGTGGGTACTGTTGGGCATGTATGTATTGTGTGAGCATTATTGGGGGTTATTTATTGTGTGGGTATTGTTGGGAGTTAAATATTGTCAGGGTATTGTAGCGGGGTTATGTCTTTTGTTGTTATTGTGGTGTGAGGTGCTATTGTGTGTGTGTGTTTGTATTAGGGGGTATTGTGTGTGTATATGAGGGGTATTGTGTGTGTGTGTGTGTGTGTGTCGGGGGGGTTGTGGGGGGCATTGTGTGTGGTCGGGGCATAGAAGTGTGTGTGTGTGTATATGTGTGGTGGAATTGTTTGTGTGGTGCAATGGTGATTGTGTGTGTCCGATGGAAGTGTGTGTGTGTGTGTGTGTGTGTGTGTGGTTGTATTGTATGTGTGGTTGTATTGTATGTGTGTTTGTGGTGTGTGTGTGTGCGTGTGTGTGTGTGTGTGTGTGTGCGTGCGTGCGTGCATGCGTGCGTGCGTGTGTGTGTCTAAGGGGGGTTGAGTGGGAGGGTGAGAGAGAGGGCAGGTGTGATTGTAGGAGAGGTGAGAGAGAGGGGAGGTGGGGCATGAGAGAGAGGGGAGGCAGGGGAGTGAGAGAGAGGGGAGGCAGGGGAGTGAGAGAGAGGGGAAGCGGGGGAATGAGAAAGGAGAGAGGCGGGGGAGTGAGAGAGAAGGGAGGTGGGGGAATGAGAGATAGGGAAGGTGGGGTGGTGAGAGAGAGGGTGGGTTGTGCGAGAGAGTGGAGGTTGGGGAGTGAGAGAGAGGGAGGTGGGGTGTGCGAGAGAGAGTAGAAGTCGGGGAATGAGAGAGAGGGAGGTGGGGCTTGAGAGAGAGATTGGAGGTCGGGGAGTGAGAGAGGGAGGTGGAGTGTGAGTGAGAGTGGAGGTCAGTGAGTGAGAGAGAGGTGTGGTGTGAGAGAGAGTGGAGGTCAGTGAGTGAGAGAGAGGTGTGGTGTGAGTGAGAGTGGAGGTGGGGTGTGGGATAGAGAGTGGAGGTTGGGGTGTGAGAGAGACAGAGGTGGGTTGTGAGATAGAGTGGAGGTCGGGGAGTGAGAGAGAGGGAGGTGCAGTGTGAGAGAATGGAGGTGGGGCGTGGAAGAGAGAGTGGAGGTCAGGGTGTGAGAGAGTGGAGTAGTGAGAGAAAAAGTGTAACACAGGGAGAGTGTGTGAGAAGGGGGAAGAAGTAGATAATGAAGAAGTAGATAAGGAGGGAATAGAGGGGGTGAGGTTGCAAGGAAGTGTATATTAGAAAGAGGGGGGCTTTGCAAGGCCACCAAAAGGGCGGGGGGGCTGGGGAAACTCTTATCCTGGGCCCAGAGAAAGCTGCCGGCAGCCCTGGGTATGTCAGATAGGCTTCCTTTAAAAGGTGAGTTTTCAGGGAGTTTTTACATGTCTAAAAGCTGGGGTCAGAGTCTGATGGTGCATGGTAGGGAATTCTACAGAGTGCAGCATGGGAGAAGTCTTGTAGATGGGAGTGACAGGAGGAGAGACATTACAAATGGTCTGGAGGGGAATGTATGCCTTTTAGCAGAGGACACAAATATTTCAACAGGGTTGACACTTCAGGGGAGTAAAAAAAGAATGAATAATGATTTATGTAGATTGGAGGAATGGTCAAGAATGTGGCAACTACAATTTAATGCCAAAAAGTGCAAAATAATGCATTGCGTCACAAAGATCCAATGGCAAAACTACTACAAAGGACAGGAACGTGGGAGCCATTATTTCAGCTCACTTCAAAGTAGGCGAGTAATGTAACAAAGCAATGCGGAAAGCCAGCACGGTGTGAGGTTGTATAGGGAGAGGTATATACAGTAAGGGAAATCGAACACTCTCGGCATTAACATAAGGCTAAATCCTAAATACTGTAGGAAAGAAAGCCAGGGATCAAATAAAGTCTGGGGTTTTACTGCAGATAGGAAAATGGGCAGACAGGGTTGGCCAAGCGGTTATTATCTGCCCTTAAATGATGTTTCTATGAGAATCTAGCAACGAAACATGGGTTAGTTACTGTGTCTCCCTAACACTCTGCTCATTGAGGATCAAAGCAGAAGGTTCTATAGCAGACAAGACGGACTCTATCGGGGGAGCAATTTCAAACTCCAATATTTATTAGTACGAAAGAAGCGTGTTTCATTTCAGAAAACACAGAGTATCCACGGCTGCCGTCTTTGTTTATTTAATTGAAGCAATCTCGTCCTTTTTTTCCCTTTAATATCAACTCCATATCTGGGTGCTTGGAGCCTATAAGTTATTGATGAAGCCTATTCTGATTTAATGGAGGTGGAAAAAAAAAATAAAAAAGGGAAGAAAGAACAAGACTTCACCGTACGGTGGAACAAAGGCAGAGGGGAAAATGAGAAAGTGAAAAGCATTTTAATCGATTCAGCAAACAAAAGTAGAGAGAGAGTTTGCTGTAGCTGTCAAAAAATCAAATGAACTGTTAGATATCAGAGGGAGCTCTGCTGGGGAGGTGAAGAGGTCTTTGGCTTCCCTTGAAAATGACACTGGTGAGATAGTCATCAAAATATATTTTGGCACCTAGAGGTTTGCAGGCACAGTTAGGGTCCCTTTAAAGGTCCTCTGAGGGTGAGAGGCGTGCTTAAGTGGTTTACATTTTATTTTTTTATCTTAAAGCAAGAAACAAAGAGTGGATATTTATTAAATGAGTATTTTTGGGGGCTGCTGCATTTCTTACCTGTGTTTATATGACGGTCCAGGGAAGAGAAAGGAGACGTTGGCATCAGATGGTAAAATGTGGGCAGAGGGTTCTCCCAGCTGCTCAACTTTGGGGGAAGCCAGTGCAAAAACATCACCGGATTCATTCATGAAAAGGAATCTCGTACAAAGCGGTTGCAGTCTTTCCTTTGATAAATCTGGTGCATTTTATTTGCACAGAGTTTGCCCCCGTAAATAACCCCAATAGATCCATGTTCCGAATTACTTTTATTTTAGGGCTAAATTGAGCTTGAGAAATAGCAGCCAATGAGTACCCTGAAGAGCTTACAATCTAATGGATAAACTGAATGCTCACCTACCAGAAGAATGGAATGAAGGAAATGTATATCTTTGCTCAATCTGGTGTTGTTTTATCCTGGGACTAGCCACTCATGATACATACTAACACATTTGAATCTCTCACATAGCTGTGTATATAGGACTCACTATCTCTGTTGAGGGAAGAGCACATTGGAGAGGGCGGAGGAGCAGCGGGTCTGTGAGTAACGACACTGACTGTGAGCAACAACACTGAATTTGACGCAGAAGAACCTTGTTCAATTCCCAGTGTCAGCACCTAGTGACCTTGGTCAAGTCCCTTTATCCCTGTGCCTTAGGTACAAAAAACATAAATTGTAAGCTTATCTGCATAGGGGCTGTGCCTGTAACATACCTATGTGCTGAGTACCACTCACCATTCTGTAATTGTGACGCATTGAGTCCCTTTGGGAAAAAAGTACTATATGAACTAAAGTTGTTATTATTAAAATTGTAATTAACGATCAGTGTTTATTGCCTGTTCAAAGAATTCTGCATTTTTTTCCGATTTAAATATAAAGTATTTGACATTTCAGACCTTAGGGTATTTCTGTGAATGAAATATTTTAGCCACAAGGCTCAAGAAAAGTTGTATGTGCATTTGTATAAAGGCACCTCTACTCATTTTAAGCAGCTGGCCAGTCAGAGAAGTCTATTGAAAGTCATACTTAGCAGAGATTTTTGAAGCAGATAAAATAGAAAAAAAAAGGTGACAGACTCAGACACATAATTGAATCGTTTAATTGTGATTTATGCATCTGATATCTCCGCATTCCTCCTACAAATGTCCTCAAATCACTGGGCAAAAAAAGTGACAAATACCTTGATACATAGATGCTTTATTCAGGCCTCTGAGTTGCTTTATATGCAGCCCACAAAGTGTTAACTTAAGTCATGGAAATCGTTATTTAGATTCATAAAAGTGTAACGAGTTCTGAAACCTCATGTACTGCTCTGTGAAGGGATTTATTCATGTAAACGCTGGGATTGACAGCCTTTAACAAACTTCATAGCCAAATGAAATTAAATGTCATTTTGTTCTTCATAAAATAAGTTATCCCTGTGCTATAACACCAAGGCCATTATTGCAGCAGAAACGTAACACATATTAAAGCATATAATGTCGGTCTGTTCATAAAGCACAGATGTCACTCCAGAAATAACCCAGGCATGGAGATTTTCTACACAGGTAAGATTGTACTTAACCCTATCGTTACTTTGCAAGTCTCGGATTCTACCAATTGACTACCCGCCCTGCAGTGCGCTGCCTTAAAATTCATACATCCCGAAATGTCTATTAAAGTTACAGTAGCTCTATGCTTTCCTAATTCCTATTGCTCTCTATAAATTCTCAATATGTCATTAGCTGATGCAAATGAGGTACAATTAAATCCGGGAGGATTAACTACCCAAAGAGTTACCCTGATCCATAAAACTAAAACCGTTTGTATGTCTCCTATACCTTCACACAGAGAATTCTAGGGTGGGATCGCGCCTCTGCGAGTTGCCTGGGTGAGGCAGACAGTCTTACCATCTGCTGGCCACAAAAGGTAGCTAAATAAATGCCCCCCTTTTCGAGATAAGGTGTGGAAGGGTGAAGGAAAAAATGGAAACAGTACACACCCACATGGAATAAGGAGGGCAAAATGTACTCTTAAATTTTTTTTAATTTATTTGAGCCATATGAAAAATGAGGCAAGTATCCTCCCAACGCGTTTCGCACCTATTGGTGCTTTATCAAGGAATAACAAACACCAATAAAAGCATGAACTTTATACCCCTCCATTTGCAATAACGTCCTACATCATCTGTAGGGCGTCATACGCTAAGATGCAGGAACATAAGAGATATGTAAGGGGTCCTTTATTTAGCACACAAATACAATTATTCCTGTTAAGATATGGAAGAGAATAGAAAAAGAACGCTGTGAAGTTCGAAACGCGTTGGATGGGTCTTTTGTCACATTAAAGTGCCCTTTTATTTTATTTTTGATTCTGGGTCCTTCCTGCTCCGTTTTTGCTTGTGCGCTTTGTTCTCCATTTACTCCTGTTTACTACATATTGGAAGCTGCACAGCCTGCCTACCACTCCTAGGATTTGTGAGTATTGTTTATGTTCAGGGGAACCTGCCAATGAGACTGATGGTGGGTGGGCATGTACCATCTACCACCTGTCTTCAGGAGGATAGTACCCATACTAGTGGTTATTATGTACTAATACCATTACTCATTTCTTATACCTTGGATTGGTGGTTTGGCTTGTATTATTCTTTTATACCTGGCATTGGAGCGCTTTAGCCTATTTTTCCTATTGAGCACACAAATACAATTATTCCTGTCAAGATATGGAAGAGAATAGAACTGAGAGATAAGAAGGGGTTAATTATATGGATTGTGGAGAAGGACAGCTCGGTGAGTAAAGGCGCTGACTCTGTTAACAAGGGCACTGAGTTTGAAGCAGCGGAACCTGATTCAATTCCCGGTGTCAGCTCCTTGTGACCTTGAGCAAGTCACTTTTTCTCCCTGTGTCTCAGGCACCAAAAACTTGCATTGTAAGCTCATCTGGGCAGGGACTGTGTCTGTAACCATCCTTTGTGCTGCGTACCGCGCACTATACTCTTAATTATGAAGCGCTCTGTGTCTCGTTGGGAGAAAGGCGCTATATGAAATAACGTTATACAGATGCAGCGGCCGTTATTCGAACAAATCACTGAGCCGTTTTCATGTGCGCTGCTGTAATCCACGCAGCATGAACGCGGCCAATCACCCCGGGCACACGTGTTTATCGCGGTTGCTTTGTTTGAATTTCATGGATTGTGTGCGATTAAATGCAATGAAATGAATGAATTGTAATGTGTACAGTACTGTGCTACTGTGTCATTTTCACGTGTTTAAAAACCAGAACACTAAAATGCCATTTTCTGCACTCACCAGCACTCGCGCTTAAGGCGGTACGGTTGGAAGAAATCGCGCGCCATCACATGGGTATTCCGAGGTATACACCGCGTGAAGTGTTCGAATAACGGCCGCTGCATCTGTAATTATTACTATTGTGGACTGCATTGGTAATTATTGTCCCTTGTATGACAGCGGACCCTGCAGCAGAAGACCCCACTAGTCCTGTCTGAGTGTTACTCCAAGAGTGGACAGGTACAAGAAGGAAAGAGAGAAACTGAGTAACTTCAGGCCTGTCAAGTCTCACTCATGAATACTGAATATTACTTGTTTTGTTGGCACTCTCTCATTCCCATATAGTTGTGGGTTTGGTTCCAGTCTCAAACTCCTTCAACCTTGGCAAACCCCCTGGTATTTCAAACACTGTATTGTGACATGGGCTCGTTATCACGCATCCCGCTCTTTTACGCTCCCTTTTTATCATAAAATCCTCCAGTAATTTCTATTTTGGACATCCTTAAAAATTGGCGGCATTTTTTATTTTCAGTTGAAAAATTCAACAACATGCAGCATGATGCTGGGAGCTGGGTGTTTTTGCATCCAGGGCAGGATCCACCAGCCGCTTTTCCCTCACCCATCCAATTTGTGGACCAGGGCAAAACAATTCCTGTGTCTTCTGACTGGGAGTGCGGGGATCCTTCACGCACTCTCTTGCCTCTTTCGGGGTTTTTGGCCCGGGCTGGTAACAATTTGACAGCTGTCCTTGGCGGTGCTGGCGTTCTTGGGCAGTGCCACGTTGGCTGTTTTGCGTGGGTGTTGAGAGCCCATCTCTTCTGCGCCCCCTCTCGGGCTGTACCCAAGGCGGCTAATCTGTTCACCCAATCCTAGTTCCGCATCTGAGTAGGATTATCTCAAAATCAGGTTACTAGCTGCAAAAACAGGCTGGTTGTAAAGTTTAAAAATGGAGGAGCCTGAGTTGTGTAGCCTGTGCCAGGGTCCCCTCTTACAAAACCTTGGAGCCCCTAGATAGCAAACTCCTTGGATCAAGGCAGTGCACTCACCTCTGGCAGTGCATTGGTTAAAGGGCAGTGCCTTGCCTTGATTCTAAGTGCAGGATATGTTGCACAGTAGGGAGGGGGGTTGAGAAATGAATATGATTCTGCACATCAGACGTCAAGAGAGAAGGTTGAGAATCGGGCAAAATGTGCATTTTTGTTTGCAAACATTTTTGCAAAGTAGGAAAAGTCCATGTGCAAATACAGGAGGCTCTTTATGTGCTGCCAGTTACTGTAATTTCTCTCAATTCTGGTGAAAAGAGGCAACATTTGCTACATTTTGAGCAATGGTAACTTCACAAAGACGCGAAAGTTTAAGAGAAAACTATGAAAAATGGAGCAAAGTACGTTTGAAGACATTTGCACATCTCTAAATACTATTTTTGACTGTAATATGTCTTTAATTTTCTAATAGTGACTTCCATCAAGCCAGAGAAATAAGAGCTGGGTTTTGATACTCATGCACAGATATTGATGTTTACAGAGCAGCAGAGGGACCTGGGAGTTGTAATGGATAAAACATTAAACCTGTCAGCAGCTAAAGAAGCAAAGAGAGCAATTAAATATATTTATAGGAATGTCGGGGGCAGGACTCCAGGGCCGGATTTCACAATACACAGAATATTAGCCAGAAATCTTTACAGAATAGTTATAGTGTTGAGGGATTATGGAGACATGTTCTGTTGAGTTTATTTTCATCACAAGTAGAGGACACCGTTCAGCAAGGGCTTTTTATCCCTGTTCCTGTGGGTTCCTGCATTATCTGTCATCTCAGGAATATGGGGAGGATATGGGGTACCAGCAATATGCAAGGTATTTCCTCCCTTGTGTCCCTGTAAAAACATTTGTTGTCCCTTCTAGCAGCAAGGGGATTACAACTCTGGATCACTCCCATATACTTCAAAAGAATCACCTACTCCCCAGAAGGGAGTACTGCTCTGCGATGCATTGCAGGCTGATCCTGGGAGTCAAGGTTAATGTAATCTGTTTCATACATATCCTCGCCGAGTATCTCATGGGGTCTCCCTCCTACACACCCAGTTCGGGTCGGCCTTCCTGAAGAATCAATATGAGATCTTTTTATTTTCTCCATCCATACAACCATTCCCATCCCCTACCCATTCCCATCCCCTGCCCATTCCCATTACCTGCCCATTCCCATCCCACGCCCATTCCCATCCCCTGCCCATTCCCATTACCTGCCCATTCCCATCCCACGCCCATTCCCATCCCCTGCCCATTCCCATCCCCTACCCATTCCCATCCCCTGCCCATTCCCATTACCTGCCCATTCCCATCCCCTGCCCATTCTCATCACCTGCCCATTCCCATCCCCTGCCCATTCCCATTACCTGCCCATTCCCATCTCACGCCCATTCTCATCACCTGCCCATTCCCATCCCTTGCCCATTCCCATCACCTGCCCATTCCCATCCCCTGCCCATTCCCATCACCTGCCCATTCCCATCCCCTGCCCATTCCCATCCCTTGCCCCTTCCCATCCCCTGCCCATTCCCATCACCTGCCCATTCCCATCCCCTGCCCATTCCCATCCCCTGCCCATCCCCTGCCCATTCCCATCCCCTGCCCATTCCCATCCCCTGCCCATTCCCATCACCTGCCCATTCCCATCCCCTGACCATAACCATCCCCTGCCCATTCCCATCCCCTGACCATTCCCATCATCTGCCCATTCCCGTCCCCTGCCCATTCCCATCCCCTACCCATTCCCATTACCTACCCATTCCCATCCCACGCCCATTCTCATCCCTTGCCCATTCCCATCCCTTGCCCATTCCCATCACCTGCCCATTCCCATCCCCTGCCCATTCCCATCCCTTGCCCATTCCTATCCCATGCCCATTCCCATCCCCTGCCCATTCCCATCCCCTGCCCATTCCCATCCCCTGCCCATTCCCATCCCCTGCCCATTCCCATCCCCTGCCCATTCCCATCCCCTGCCCATTCCCATCCCCTGACCATTCCCATCCCCTGCCCATTCCCATCCCCTGCCCATTCCCATCACCTGCCCATTCCCACCCCCTGCCCATTCCCATCCCCTGCCCATTCCCATCACCTGCCCATTCCCATCCCCTGCCCATTCCCATCCCTTGCCCCTTCCCATCCCCTGCCCATTCCCATCACCTGCCCATTCCCATCCCCTGCCCATTCCCATCCCCTGCCCATCCCCTGCCCATTCCCATCCCCTGCCCATTCCCATCCCCTGCCCATTCCCATCACCTGCCCATTCCCATCCCCTGACCATAACCATCCCCTGCCCATTCCCATCCCCTGACCATTCCCATCATCTGCCCATTCCCGTCCCCTGCCCATTCCCATCCCCTACCCATTCCCATTACCTACCCATTCCCATCCCACGCCCATTCTCATCCCTTGCCCATTCCCATCCCTTGCCCATTCCCATCACCTGCCCATTCCCATCCCCTGCCCATTCCCATCCCTTGCCCATTCCTATCCCATGCCCATTCCCATCCCCTGCCCATTCCCATCCCCTGCCCATTCCCATCCCCTGCCCATTCCCATCCCCTGCCCATTCCCATCCCCTGCCCATTCCCATCCCCTGCCCATTCCCATCCCCTGACCATTCCCATCCCCTGCCCATTCCCATCCCCTGCCCATTCCCATCACCTGCCCATTCCCACCCCCTGCCCATTCCCATCCCCTGCCCATTCCCGTCCCCTGCCCATTCCCGTCCCCTGCCCATTCCCATCCCCTGCCCATTCCCGTCCCCTGCCCATTCCCGTCCCCTGCCCATTCCCATCCCCTGCCCATTCCCATCCCCTGCCCATTCCCATCCCCTGCCCATTCCCGTCCCCTGCCCATTCCCGTCCCCTGCCCATTCCCGTCCCCTGCCCATTCCTGTCCCCTGCCCATTCCCATCCCCTGCCCATTCCCATCCCCTGCCCATTCCCGTCCCCTGCCCATTCCCACCCCCTGCCCATTCCCACCCCCTGCCCATTCCCGTCCCCTGCCCATTCCCGTCCCCTGCCCATTCCCGTCCCCTGCCCATTCCTGTCCCCTGCCCATTCCCGTCCCCTGCCCATTCCCATCCCCTGCCCATTCCCATCCCCTGCCCATTCCCATCCCCTGCCCATTCCCATCACCTGCCCATTCCCACCCCATCCCCTTCCATTCCCATCCCCTGCCCATTCCCATTCCCTGCCCATTCCCATCACCTGCCCATTCCCATCCCCTGCCCATTCCCATCCCCTGCCCATTCCCATCACCTGTCCATTCCCACCCCATCCCCTTCCATTCCCATCCCGTGCCCATTCCCATCCCCTGCACATTCCCGGGCCCATTCCCACCCTGTTCCCATTCCCATCCTGTCCCCATTCCCATCCCGTACCCATTCCCATCCCCTTCTGTGCCCATCCCCTGCCCATGCCTATTCCCTGCCCATTTCCACCCTTTCCATTCACGTCCCCTGCCCAGGTGAACTGATCTGATTGCAGCTTTGATGCTCTGAATGGAGCCGCTGGATAATTTGAAAAGAAAAAAAAATGTCAATGAAGTGAAAATAACTGAGCTGATAAAGCATCTTCCACACAGCAGAGCAAAGCGAAAGGTCACTTCTCAAGACACAGCTTCCACCGGTGTACTCTTTAATTTGTGCCTATTGTGTAACACATGAATAGATAGGGAACAAAAGGCAAATAGATACATTACCCAGCACTTGGCACAGTGTTTGGGAGAAAGCCCTTCTCATAAAGAGCTGAAAGGTCTGCAACAAAAATTGATAACCATGAGTGATTATCTCTCTCTCTCTGTGTCTTTCTCCTTCTATCTCTCTCTCCGCTTCTATCTATCTATATATACATTTTATCTGTATAGCACCAGCCATATTTTCCGTGCTTTAGAAGACAGAATAAAAGATAATATAATACAAAACAGGATAAGGGAAGAAAAAAACTATATATATATATATTAAAAATATTCCTTTATCTGAAGAGCTTACAATACTTTTATGTGTATGTATGTATAGATATATAATATGGTGACAACAAAGCACTAATATATATAGACGGGAGATAAGGTATTACTCCCTTTTTTTTTTTTTAAAGTTCTGCGAACGTTAGGGAAAGGAATGCCAGGCAAAGTAAGTGTGTGTGTGTGTGTGTGTGTGTGTGTGTGTGTGTGTGTGTGTGTGTGTGTGTGTGTGTGTGTGTGTGTGTGTGTGTGTGTGTGTGTGTGTGTGTGTGTGTGTGTGTGTGTGTGTGCGTGCTTGCGTGCGTGTGTGTGGCCCCCTCTTGGATGGCTACTGGTGGAATTGCTTTAAGAGGTTACCTGGGCTGGCTCATTCAAGTTCTGCCCCTCCCCCTAGCAGCTACCATGTGATGTATGGTGTCAGTGTAAGGGTATAAATAGCCCCAAAGTAGCAAAGAGTATTTGTTGTTCCAAGGTTGATTTCTTAATGAGATTTTCTGAGGTGCGTAGCTTCTCCCTGTGCCAGGATTCCCCAACCGCAACCATATAACCGCAAAAGGAATTGAAGGAGAAATAATTGCACTCTTCTTTTTCAAAGGATCCTTGTCTCTTTGATATTCAATAAATGATCTAAGGATCCTTTGAAAAAGAAGAATGCGGCTATTTTTTCGACAAATAGCCCCACCCTTTGTTCTAGTAGCAGGTTCTTCAGGGTTTTTAGTGGGGTCTTCAATGTATGTCCTGTATATAGAGTTGCTATGTGTCTAGTCTGCATCTAGCTATATATATGCCACTGTTATTTTACAGTTTAGTAACATGCCCCGATCATTAGCCCGTGCCTATTAAAGTATCAGGAAATCTACTTTGTAGCAGAAGGATGCCGCACTGTTCTCATAGGGTTTCCCTACTGGAACCCGTACTCCTATTGAATCTGGCAGGTTCTTCTATAACTCCATACAAGTTATTCCACTAAATCCTTATGCAACAGTTAACTAAACCACTGTACCTCCTCTGGATAGGACCAGAAGCTTCCGGAGGATGATAACCCTAAAGCTTCTATACTTTGCCACATGTATTGTATCATGAATGTCTATGCGAATTGTTTCTGGCCGGATGTTCAATAAACACACTTTATTTTATAAAAGTTCCTGGTGCCCATTTCTGTACTACGCTGTCATACACCCCGAGCCATGTTCTTGCGCCGCACCATCTATATGACCTGAGAACCCGAGCGATTACATTATGGACTAATCTCATGTGACACTATTCATAGCCGGGGAATGGGGTTTATATATATATATATATATATATATATATATATATATATATATATCAACTGTAAATATTACAGTATGTTCATTTGCATGTCTTAGACAGGTCTGCAACCCTGTCTTTCCCCATTGTCACCCAGCATACAGCGCTTCCACTGCAGCAAGGGATTCTGGGAAATGACATGCAAATGAGCACTTAGTGCCACCTTTTGTCTCAAGCTCGTATTACACAAGCCAATCCTCAAGCCAATGCATGCTGTTTTAATATATATATAGACTGCGGGTTGAAGCTTTGCTTGCAATGTCGGCCTTATTCACATGTTATCAAGAGTACCTTTACCACTTTAGATGGGTAAATTGTTCAAGCTTTCCTAGTACGGTTGAATTTACCAGCACAAGTGCCACTGCACATCTTCTTGAACACTCGTCGCCACATTCCCGCCACGTTGAATCAATGACATAAGGCTTTCAGGGAATACTTGTTACCTACAATTTGAAGACGACATAATCATTTTGTCAGAAATCCAGAAACATTCGAGCAACAAATCAGAGAACTTGTGAAAGCAAGTAAGAACGTGGACCTCCATATGAATCTCAGCAAGACCAAAGTGATGTTCAACAAATGTGTTAACTCTACAATGATTTAAATAAATAGAATAGAGGTAGAAGAAGTCGAAAACGATGTCTACCTTGGCGGGCAAGTACCAATGGATGGGAACCTTATGTATGGAATCAATAGGAGAATGAAGATCGGATGGAGCGCATGTAGAAGAAACAAGACAATCTATCAAGAGAACCTTCTACTGTGCCTCAAGAGGAACGTGTGTGTGAGCCGTGTATTCTGCCCGTGCTAACATAGTGATGTGACTTGGACCTTAAATGCAAAGATAATTCAGAAGCTTCAGACAAATCAAAGATGTATGGGGAGATGTATGCTGGGGAGGTTGAGAGAGAACCAGCACTCCAAATGTGTGGTAACTGCATGGAATATATATATGTAAATATAGTGACAGATTTCCCATTACACCCGGACCTAAGGCGCCAAAATCTTGGGGCGGCAAACATGTCCGCCCCATTTGCCGCACTATAGGCCTATCGGACCTAATGGGAAGGGACTTACTTACTTGTGCCATCCGCCTTCGTTCTGCCGCCCTGTTTCTCCTTCAAAATTGAGCGTCAAATGACACCGCAGACGTCACAAACGAGTGAGTGCCTATCACAACTTTATTTTGCTTATATATTTATTTTATTTTTTTTACGTTATGAGGTGTCCGGCCATAAAACCCCATTCCCTCCACTTTTAAAATGTGTTTTGAATATAAAGCTATGTTCAGCAGCTTCAAAAAAATCAGCCTTCACAGTGTAAATCTGAGACCAGCTAATACCAGGGAATATATATTGCTTTTCTCAGAGTAATTTCCAGCTTCCACTTGAAGAAAGAATGCTGCATGATTCCAAAAGTGCAGAGGTCAGGGCTCATGTGTAAGTGGTTCACAAATTAACAATCCTAGCCGCTGTAAAAGGTTCAGTGCAATTGGCTTTTCTTTTTTTTTTTAGAAAAGTTTAATCACCTTTAAAGTAACTGTTTTACTTCTTTGTATCTTGTGATAAATTAATATGTATCACTTCTTCTCGGGGGCACTGGATTGAAATAGATCAAGGGTCGTCACCCTGCGGCTCCGGAGCCGCGTGCAGCTCTTTCTGCCCCTACATGCGGCTCTCCTCCTCCGTCCGCAGGTTACCGCTCCCCAGCTGCTGCCTCTCCCCCTCACTCTGCTGCTGGTGGCTGTGGAGGGGGCACGGCCGGCGCTGCTCCGGCCTCTAGCTACCGCCGGGCATCTCCCCAGCTGCTGGCCTGCCTCCTGCACTGTCCCATGCCAGGTCTCTCATACCGGTGGTGCGCGCCGGAAGCTCTCGCTGTTCCATGAGACGCAATCTCAGCCACCCACAGTGCAGTGTCAGGAGCTTACTGAAAATCAAATGCCGAGTCATTTATAGCTACTTCTGGCCATTGGTTTTCTCTAGTACATTCTTACAGGGGGAGGGAAAATGTAACAAAGTGATTTCTCTGGCAAACATAGCACAAACTGGGAATGTTTATCTAAGTTACTCCCTTTTCTCACTCATGGTGCCACTAAAATCCTAATCCACTCACTTATCCTGTCCCGCCTCGACTACTGCAACCTTCTCCTAGTTAGCATTCCCCTTGTCCGCCTCTCCCAACTCCAATCCATCCAAAATGCTGCTGCTAGACTCACCTACCTCACTCGCCGCTCCACTTGTGCTGCTCCACTACGCATAGCCCTACACTGGCTTCCCATATCCTCTAGAATTACATTAAAGCCCTAGCTCTGACTTACAAAGATCTCCGTGACACTGTCCCCCCTTACATCTGAGCCCTCATCCCCTAATACATATCTACACGCCCCCTAAGTTCTGCCCATGACATCTGCCTGTCCTCCCACCTTAGTACCTCCTCTCACTCCCGCCTGCAAGACTTCTCCCGTGCTGCCCACTCTCTCCGGAATTCCCTACCATGCACCATCAGACTCCCCCAGCTTTCAGATGTTTAAAAACTCCATGAAATCTCACCTTTTCAAGGAAGCCTGCTCACCTTCCCTCTAACATCCAACACCACTGGGACCAGCTGTGTGTCTGGACCAATCTTTGTAACATCCCCCCACCCCCCCCACCCCCCAAAAAAAACCTTATTGGCTTCAGCTGTCAGACTGGGCCGTATTCTAACCTGAGCCACACCTTATCCAACTATGAGCAGCCACCTTACCTTCTTGCTTTAACATTGTCCCTCATTCCCTCTAGACTAATCTCTCATGAGCAGGGCCCCCATTACCTCTCTGTATCTGTGTGTGGGTGTTTGTCCTCACCTGTATGTAACTGTTTATGTAACATGCATAACTGTACCCTCTTTGTACCGCACTGCGGAATATGTTGGCCCTTCCCAAATAAACAACAATAATAATAAGTTTCCTGCAAATATATATCGTTCTCAAAATTTCCCACGAGTACGTTCCCAGCTCAGCCCGACATACACATCATATATTCCTGAGCGCCTCTGGTTTTAAGCAGAAGGGGAATAGAGCTGTATATACTGCTCCCTGCTATCTCCCTCAGTCTTAATGATCATGTACCTACTACATTACATGAAAAGCCTTCTCTATAATAAGAATCTATTTATCGTTCTACGGACTGCAAATAAGGGACACATTTAAACAGCATTTTCCTTTTTTGTTAACGTTTCTGCTTCTTTAATGACTCTGTGATGGGTATTCTCTAAAGTCAAGGAGAGTTTCCGTGTGGTCGTGGCCCGACCGGCACTATTGGAGTTTAATGAATAAACTATCTGTGATTCGATTCATGTTTTCATGGTCTCTGCTGCCCTCTTGTGGTAATCAAGGATTACAGACGCTGTGTAGGGGAATATAAGATAAACATATTATCCATGTTGGGCGCTCACAAAAATTCTTATATTACTGTATGATAATAAATGAGCTTGTAGTACTTATAACAATTAATACCAACAGTAGTAGGACATGTGAATGTTGATGATACAAAGTTATTGATATTGAAGGGAAAAAAAGCTTTGAGGATAAGGACAAAAATGTCACTTTGAGGCAATGTGATGGTGTATCGTCACTATGCAAAGTACCTAAGCCCGGCACTTGCTTTCATTGGGGTGATCCTTAACCCCACAATAGACAAATTGAACAGAAAAGAAAGCGCAAAGAAAAGCCTCTAATGATGAATTATATCAAGGGAATTTAATAGATGAGGTAGAAATACTTAGAAAGCACTCACTGTATACTAGCAATAAATGCAAGTGTGGTACACACTGGGGCTGCCTCCTAAGGCTGCGCTTAGTGTGCCCGGCGGCGACGTCGCGCCAAAACATTGAATCTGTCGCATGCGCTTATAGTAAGCGCGACGTAGCAACAAAAAATGTGGAAGCCAATGAAATTTGATATTGGGAGAGACAGTCGCCACATGTGACTGTCTCTACACCAATCACAGAGCGCCTACTGCACTATGCCCTCCCCCTTTGTGACGTCACTGGCCTTATCGCCAGCGACGTCACTCAAAACTAAAGTGCAACTTTCGCCAGTGGTTACATAGTAATTTGGAGTTACTAATGAAGTGTTAAATATATCCAAGGCTTTGTTCAAATAGTTTATCTGAGTGCTTACACAAACTATAAGGCTTATTGGTAGACGTGTGACGTCATCGGTTGCGTCGCCGGCACTATAAACGCGGCCTAAGGCTGCGCTTATAGTCACGGCGATGCAATGTCGCGTCAAAACAAATGCCTTGCCGTCGGTGCGTACGGATATAGTAAGGACAGCGCGACGGAGCAACGGCTTGGAAGTCACCTCGATTTGATTTTTCCAGCGACGTCACCGTCGCCGGCACTATAAGCGCAGCCGAAGTCCTGTGTCTCCCCTCCATGGTCCTGCTCACAGCTCTGATGTTGTCCTGCCTGTCCTCCCTCCTCACAGCGTCCCGCAGGCTCCACCCTTGATACAGTATACTTGACCATTAGAGGCTTTTGTCTTTGCGCTTTCTTTTAGAAGCTGTGTAGCGGAGAACCTGCGAAACTATTGAAGGTGAAACAGGTGAAAGTATTTTGAAATTGGTTACGGTCTGAACATTTTGCATTCCTTTCAGTTACAGCGAGGCTCTGAATTATGAGTTTAAAGCAGCAATCCCACCCACTTTTAGTTTTGAATGTTATTAAAGCATTGGAGCGGACCCCCTGTTCTGTATATAGTTACTGGTTTAGTTGCAGCTGTTACTACAGTATCTAAACATTTTAAATGGTTGTCCAATGGGGAGCTGGAATATCATCCCCCGATTAAATTGACACTTCCTATTGGCCTGCATGACCCACAAGATCTGGTGGCCATTTTGATTTCCCTAAAGCAGTGTTTCCCAAATCCAGCCCTCAGGGAACCCCAACAGGTCAGGTCTTAAGGATATCCCTGCTCCAGCACAGGTGAGTCAATCACCGGCTCAGTCATTTTGACTGACACACCTGTGCTGGAGCAGGGATATCCTTAAGACCTGACCTGTTGGGGTTCCCTGCGGACTGGAGTTGGGAAACACTGACCTAAAGGAAATTAAAACACCCGCAACTAAACTGTTAAGTATCCTAAAAAAAACAAGGGGGTTGGTTTGTCTTATCTTACCTATGCCTATAGTAGACATTATATACATAGGTGATATAGGCCTAACGCCAGCCTGGGAGACGTGGTAAGAATTGGTGTTATCCTTTGACGGTTGCACGATATCTCCAGGTATCGGAGTTTATTGAATAGCATGTAATTAAGTAATTAGTCGTTAATTCCTCATTGACATGCTCATTTGCATATGTTGCATTAAAAGTAATGCTGACACACCGCCGCAGTATGACGCCCCCATATCGCTGCTTTACCGCTGACTATACGGCTATAGTGAAGTGGTCGATAAATAATATTGGTGTTAATCACTGATAACACCATTTTTTCCATTTATTGACCTTCAGAGAATATAAGCCATTAGTACAAAACCACATGTCTCAATTGCACTTAGCTGACACAAGCGTCAAAAGTATTTGGGATGACATCGCACTTTTTTGAGATGTGCAGTGTAAATATAGGCTACTTTTAGCCTTAAAGCAGCAGTCCACGCTGCCGTTTTTTTTTTTAATTTAATTTTTTTTCCCTCTAATATGTTCATTAATACAATCTACACAATGATAAGTAATTAGCTCACAGGAGAACGGTTCGATCGGCAAAGATTCGGCTTCGGGGTTCACTAAATGGCTGTCAGTGCAGCAGAAGAGGACCAAAGATGCAAAAGTTATGTGGGGAAGATCATGTGGCCAGGCAGGGACAGGGCAGGGCTCTAAAACAGGTGTGCAAAAGCCTGTTTCAGAAGAGGAAGGGGATGTGACTTTGTAAATGGTTGCTATAGAAACAAAAAATGCTTTTTACATTATAATACGTTAAAAATGTCATTCAGAGTTGTTATTTTTGTTATTATTATTATTCTACAAGTATTTTCTCATAGTACAGAACTGACTTTTTTTTTTTTTTTTTTTAAACACACATGTAGGATATTGCATGGTCTGCAGCTTTAAATCCCAAACACTGCCCAGACTTGCCCTTTGTTGAGCAGTCTTACGTGAGTTTAATTGCTGAGTGTAATATGTAATTGCAGAGTTATATAGAGCCAGAAAGATTATATGCAGCTGTTATTATTCCCTATGTGTTTACGCTGCTGATTTAGGGAGTGTCAATAGGGGTGGAGTTGAATGATGTACATTATAATGGGATGTGTGAATCTTAACATAGATGGTTTACACTTCTTAGTATGCAGATTAAAAGAATATTACTCAGGAATAATGGAGCATATAAAGTAATTCCATCTATACAGCATCTCATTAACCAATTACATTTAACATAGGTTGAACTTGATGGACGAATATCTTTTTCAACCTCATCTACTATGTAACTATGTAACTAGATCTAGCAATATATAGGACCGTTTCTCCCATTTGCAATGTAATAAAACTATGCTTTATGATACTATTTATATATTGTATTTATAAATAAAAATGGGATGTAGCGAGTTCTGGACTTCAGCTCGTCCTTTTGTTCTCCTTTATGCAGCATAATAAAATCCGCCAGCTCTGAGATAAGAGGAATCGTCTGACACAGCAGAAAATAAAACTTATGGAAAGCGTGACTTCACACAGCTTATTTTATTTATTTGTTATTGAGAAATGGCCCCTGCGGCTGAGCAGGGACAGAGGGGTCAAATACAGCAAATATTTTGCCAGCATCGCTTTTTTTTATAGTTCCCATTATCATTTATAGCTGCTGACCCGGCTAATACCAACAGCGGCCTGTTTGATCAAACTGCACAAATGCGCTATAGCACAAGAGTACACACATTGATGCACACTTTTGGCGCTCTATAAATAAAGACATGCAATACAATACAATACAGACACACTGGTACACACACAAGACACCCAGGTGTAAGCACAGCACTACTGTTCACAAATTCTAAGCCTGTGATCTTTTGCTTATACGGTGCGACAATATGATACAATGTGGCATGTCTCGCTCAGGGTTTTGTCCATAAGGGATTATGTACTAAAGGCTCATATATTTACCTTTCAGCAATAAATCCTGCAAAATAGCAACATTTGTCAAAGAAAAAATGACCCTGTGTCTGAGACCTGTTTCAGTCTGTGATAGCAAAGCAGCAATTTTTCTAGCTAGTTTCTGCTACATCGTGAGTAAGTCATTGCTTAGCAGGTGTTTGCAAACATTGCTGATTTCACATTTTCACGACTAGCGAATGTTCAACATTCACGAGCATCACAAAGCGACTCAAACATGTCACACACCTGGAAATACAGGTAACAGACGGGAAGCAACGTTCTGCTTTTGACCACTAGGTGTCAGTATGCTCAAGATGCTGGAGGAGTTTACACTAAATTCTTTTTGCAGGTTCTGCATCAGAGACAAGCAGCCTTCCCATTATTAAAAGCAGTGGTTAAAGTGGCTTGAAAGATGTTGTGGTACTATGCTGATGTAAGAAAGAAGCCACGTTAATGAAACGTTGGCGCAAATCACTTTCGACTGTATTTTAGGACGATTTAAGCAAGATTTAGCATGAAGAGGGAGAGAATTTCACAAATAAATCCCCTGTTAAAAAATATATTGTTGGGAAATAAAAATAATGCTGATAATCTGGGGGTGAAAATTAAAAGCAGTGGTACTATTCACCCACTAGTACCTTCACACTTTGACCAGTATCCCATCAAAGACGAACTAATGTTAGTAGAGTATAACAGATTGTCCCTTTGCAGCTCGCTCTGTACAGCCGACGTACAGGCCCAAAGGACAAAATCCAACCAGAACCCTAATAGTATAAAGAACGAGACAAGTGCACCAGGGGTAAATATCACCATAAATATTTTCACAATAACGTTATATCATATTGCGCTTTTCCCCCAATGGGACTCAAAGTGAGTCACAATAACAGTATAGCACGCGGTAAGCAGCACATAAGATTGTTACAGACACAGTCTCTGCCCAGACGTGCTTACAGTCTATGTTTTTGGTGCCTGGGGCACAGGGAGATACAGTGACTATTCCAAGGTCACAAGGCACTGACACCGGGAAGTGAACCAGGTTCCCCTGCTTCAAACTCGGTGTCATTGTTCTCAGAGTGAGAGTTAGTGTCTTTACTCACTGAGCCGCTCCTTCATATCAAAACCATACAGTCAAGTAAGCAAAGGTGAACGTCATAGGCACAGCACGGAAGGTAGAACTGTCCGTGATTGAGCCACAGAATGGATCGCGTGCACGCAATCCCTGAAACAAGACATTTTGGGGCCTCTGTTCACTGACAATCACTGATGGCGCCCACATATACGTAAGATGTAGTCTCGGCGTGTTTCGCATGTTTCGCAGTTCCTGTCATATTAACCCTTGCTTATCCTAAACAACATACTGTATCACAATATAGGGAGTCCATCCCTACAGTAATGAATACCCAAACTATACTAATAATAATCCCCTAGAATAAATCAAAATCAATTGGAACCATTAATTTTTTCATGTATACAAAAGAGTGCATATACACAACTTGTAGCGTAATGAATATGTGAATAGACAAATATGAATCTATGCACAGCTATTTAACTAAAAACTATTGTATAGAAATCTAGTGAAAACGTGTGTGTGTGTGTGTGTGTGTGTGTGTGTGTGTGTGTGTGTGTGTGTGTGTGTGTGTGTGTGTGTGTGTGTGTGTGTGTGTGTGTGTGTGTGTGTGTGTGTGTGTGTGTGTGTGTGTGTGTGTGCGTGATCTATAGTGAAAAAATAAACTAGTCACTTAATCTAGAAAAAATATACTCTGACTTGATTTATACAAAAGTACCAACATCAATCCAAAAATAGCCACCAATGTTAATAGTGTGTACAATGCAAAACTGGGGCAAAAAATAGCTCCTGGTTTATCAAACAAATTGAATCCCATAGAAAGCTCTCGGATTTTGTCCTTTAATCAACCTAGAATAATTTTTGTCCCAGTTTCTCGGCTGGGAGAATGAAATCAAACAATAAATAAACCCCTGGATATTTGCTTGTAACACACAGTGACACACAACGGCACACAGTGACACACAAACAATAAGCAACTGTGCAAAGCAACTGTGCAAAGCAACTGTGCAAAGATCCTACATCTTCTTTCCATATTTAGAACAGTGAGCGGGCAGCATACGGACCCACCCTACTGCCACTGGCGGTGCAATCATTTCCCCCCTTCAGAGGATAACCCCTCATCCACAATGTGGGAAAGCAACAATTCACACACAATCATTTTATTCTTTTAAGTTGATCATTTCAATGCTTTTTGCCATTTGTTGTGTTATTATTGACTATTTAGCACATCCATAGGCTGAATGGATGCATTTTAATGTATGCTTATACTTCTAAGTGTGTGTGGGCACATCATTAATTAGAGAACATATGCAGAAAGATATTATATATGCTCTTTTATAGGTATATACTGTGTTTACTGTATATATATATATATATATATATATATATATATATATATATATATATATATATATATATATATATATAAAGATCACTTGTGAGCACATTCACATGTCTTAGGGAGGTCTGTAACCCTGCCTTTCACCATTATTCCCAGCATACAGTGTGTGTGTATATATACATACACACTGTATATATACTGTAACTCCCCCCTGAAGCTCAAATTGTAATAAATTATTTAACACATTAATGTGCTGAGCTGCATGTATAGAAAAAGTGATTTAGCTGCATTTGAACAGCTGCCTGGAATTATTCTGTCACTAAATCACAGTTACAAATGTCATTTTAAAGCTGAAATCCATTTTTTTTTCATTGCATTTTTAACATGATTAAACTGCTCAATTTTCAGCTCACAAGACCAGCCACTTCCTGAGATACAATTTTACCTGCCAGTCTTCAACCTCCACCCCAGGGAAACAAAATGGCCACAAAACCGGGGGGGAGGGGGCGCAATGAGAAAGCGCAATGACTTTCTATTTCATGGTTGTCGGCGCCATTTTGAAAGAACCCGGAAGTGCACCGGCAGCTAAAACTGTAACTATCTCAGGGACTGGGGGTCCCCAGAGCTGATAATAGAGTGCTTCATCTTTGGAGGACCCCTGGTTCAAACCATGTGAAAAAATAAACATCCGTTTTGGGCAGGATTGCTACATTATGTTTACTCTAAAAGTCACGTTGTTTGAGTAGCCCCCCTCCAGGGACTACTAGTTAGTATAAGGGGTTAGCAGCCTTAATGGGTTAACTGTGTGGGATCACTCAGGTTACTTCCCTCCCCACTATGTGATGCAGGATGACTATGCTGAAAGGGGTAGCCCCTCCTTTGTATGTCTTGTGACCAGGGATGTCCCTATAGAGAGATAGAAGGGTCTATATAGCTCCGCCCGATGTTATAGAAGCAGGTTCCCTGGAGTTCTGGTAGAGAGCCTCATTATGAGTCCTGCATATAGATTTGAGTGTATAGTTACTCTGTGTAAATGTGGCCTGGGTTCCCCGATTGGCCCCTTACCTCCACTGCTGCTCGGAAGAAGGGGGGTCATTGTGGGAGCTGCCGGAGTGGCGAGCGCATCGCCGGAGCTCCGACGGGAGCTAATGATCAGGGGGCCGCCCATGGGCGTCCGCAGAATTTTTTCAGGGGGGGGGGCATAATTTATAACCGCAGCGCAATGGCGGTCCCGGCTGCGGCACAGATTGGTCCCGACTTGGGAGTGAGACGGCTTTCATTGGTAGGTAGTGTTACCAATGAGGGCCGCATCACTCCCGAGTGCTACCAATGACAGTGCGCTGCGCTTCCTCCTGTGTAGCAGCATAGGCTAGCCTACCACTAGCTGCCTGCCGCGGCGCCAGGGGCACCCACCCACCTCCGTCCCGGTCCACCCACCTCCGTCCCGGTCCACGCAGAGTCTGTTTTTGGCGTTTATAGCGCCGTTAACGTACTGTACGGCGCCATAAATGCCAAACACAGCCCAGGACTGCGAGTGATCCAGGCAGAGCCGCCAACAGAAATCATGGGGCCCAGGACAAATGAAAGGAGCAGGCCCCCTCGAACCCATAGCGCCCCCCCCCAAACCCATAGCGCCCCCCCCGAACCCATAGCGCACCTACCACGAAAAAATATCTTTTAGAGCGCAACTTTTACTTAACTGTTTTCTTATTGTGATACAGAATAAAACATTACAGTGCAACCTGTTTATTTTTATATTTTCAACAAAAGACATGTGTCTGCCTGCCTGGGTGGGTGAGTGGGTGAATGACAGTAGAATGACAGTGGGTGAGTGGGTGAATGACAGTGGGTGGGTGAATGACAGTGGGTGGGTGAATGTCGGTGGGTCGGTGTGTGAATGACAGTGGGTGGGTGGGTGAATGACGGTGGGTGGGTGAATGACGGTTGAATGACGGTGGGTGGGTGGGATAATGACGGTAGGTGGGTGGATGAATTATGGTGGGTGGGTGGGTGAATGACAGTGAGTGAGTGGGTGGATGGGTGAATGACAGTGGGTGAATGACAGTGGGTGGGTGGGTGAATGTTGAATGTGGGTGGGTGAATGATGGTGGGTGGGTGAATGACGGTGGGAGAGAGTGACTGGGTGGGTGGGTGACAGTGACTGGGTGGGAGACAGTGACTGGGTGGGTGGGAGACAGTTACTGGGTGGGTGGGAGACAGTGGGTGGGTGGGAGACAGTGACTGGGTGACTGAGTGAGTGACAATGACTGGGTGGGTGACAGTGACTTGGTGAGTGACAGTCAGTGACTGGGTGGGTGACAGTGACAGTGGTTGACGTTGACAGTGGGTAACGGTGACAGTGGATGACGGTGACAGTGGGTGACGGTGACAGTGGGTGACGGTGACAATGGGTGATGGTGACAGTGGGTGACAGTGACTGGGTGGGGTGACTTACCTTGACCGGGTGGGTGCAGCTTGTCGCCGGACGCTTCCCCCTCCTGCCCCCGATATCCCCTTCTGCCCCGATATCCCCGCGGCAGCTGCCAGGGACGGGAGGTGGGCTTGGGGAGGGGGCGCGGGAGGAGGGCTCGGGGGGGGCACGGGAGGTGGGCTGGGGGGGGGGAGGGGCAAGGCCATGGGAGGTGGGCCGGGGGGCACTTGGGAGGTGGGTGCGCGGGAAGCTGGCCAAGGGGGGGAAGCGGGCCGCAGGAGGAGCTGGTACTTCCCCCTCCGTCCCACGTTGGGAGCGGGAGGGGGAGCGGGCCGCAGAGGAGCTTGGCTTGTACTTCCCCCTCTGTCCCACTTTGGGAGCGGGGGGAAGCGGGCCCTGCTTGCCCTGCGCATGCGCGCCGGGACCGCGGGGAATCGGCGCCATTTTTTTTTTTTTTTAATTTTTAATTTATTTCATTAACTGGTGCCCGGCGGCCGCGCAGGGGGCCCAACCTGACCCACGGGGCCCGGAAAGCAGTACCCTTTGTCCCCCCTGTGCCCCCCCTGTTGGCGTCCCTGGATCCAGGGGGGGCCAAGCGCCCCCCCTTGCCCCCTCCTGCGGACGCCCATGGCACCGCCATCTTGCCTTTGCGCATGCATGTGCAGTATCTTCCCCTGGTGTGGCGGCCATTACAAGGTTCGCGCATGCGCAGGGAGCATTGCGGTGGCCATTAGAGATAGCGCGCGGTGCCAATGTTAATGGGGTTCCGCGGGGACTACAGCCCCCAGAAGGCCACAGGGCTGGGAGTCAGACGGCCAGGCCTGGCCAATGAAGTGACAGGATTCTTCTGTGAGGCAGTTGATACATTTGGAACTCTGAGGGTTGCTGGCAGTTGGAGCAGGGAAGCAGCTAGGGGAGGTTGTACTGGTGCAAGGGTCTGTGACCCTCTGCACTAGGCCAGAGATCCCCTAGGCCCCAGATAGGCCCCAACTCATCCAAAACTTGTGGCTGCTGTAGGGAAGGCCCTTCAGTTAGGGATCCTGTCCCTTTAGTGGTTAGCCAGCTTAGGGCCACAGTGGTTTCATTTGAATTATTGCTCCAGCAGTCTGGGACCAGACTGCCAGAGAGTGAGCGAGCATCATCGTGGAAGTCACTCCAGAGGGAGACATACCATCCAGCGGAGAATATCGTTGGATCGGCGGATCCCCTGCTACTCGTTGTTAGCGCGCCCGGGTGTGGACACACCCGGCAGGAACCTTTCGCCAAACATGCACCAACTCCGGTATAATACGGCGCTGATCACTCCTAGAGGGGTGGGCATCTTTTGGGGACACTTATTGGGTGAAGTGACCAAGGGACACCTCTGGTTCTGTGGACACGGTGTGGGGATACACGGTGGTGGGACAACGCCCTGCGCTGCGAGGTATAGCTGTAACAATTAGTAATGCTATTGCCTGCATGTGGTTTATGGTTATTGCTCACAGTCAATGTTATTATTGTTATTCTCATAATCTGTGGACTGTTATTAATAGTTCCTGCACAGGGTTATCCCATCCAGTTGGGATCCCGTACAGATGGAGGCGCTGCCACTCAGTATATTCGTTACCCCAGGCTCCCAGTAGCGGAGGCTCAGATCCCTGTGAGCTGACAGGTACCGCCAGCACTAGTAGACCCTTCACATTAGAGGGAAAGAGTATTAAGGATATCCTGTCACCATTTATTGTTTTCAGTTAAGGAATGTGCCCTATGTAGTTAGCACCTGTAGTAATGGCTCATGATTGTTCTCATGCAGGAAGAGGAGTGAGCAGGTGCTCAGCAGGGTGTTCTCAGAGTAGTAGCTATGGGGCATAATCGGATTGGTCGGACCGGAAAGGTCCTCAGTAAACCGTGATCCAACAAGTATAGACTAAGAATGAAAAGAAAAATCATTAAAGCGCTAATGTATTAACTACAGTGTTTATAGTGAATTTCTTAGTGAACTACACTTAGAAATTTGAATGTTGCTGCAGCCAAGGTGAAAAGGGGGAATCTCTGCCCCCTATAAAAGTGCAAGAAAGGGGAAAACACCCTGGCACATATTTTGGGATCTGATTAGATAAAAGAAGCAATACTGGTAGGACTGAGAATTCTAAAGAAAAAAAATGTATGCTGTTTCAGTCATAAAAATATAATATAAAAAAAAACAACAATACAATTAAATGAATACTAACATTGGTGTTACATTTTGTATACCTAAACCTAGATTGAGCTCAGTCAAATACCTGAAAGTGTTATCCAAATTATTTATAACAATAAAACTTAAGCGTGGCAACTAAAGTTCCAAAGGATTACAAAGGACTATTGGAAAAAATATGATATTCCGTAATAATAGGAGGTTTTGATCCAAAATGTCCTGAATACTACTTGGTCTTGGTCTTACAGATTACATTAGTTCAAAAGGATGTCACATCAGCCCTTAAAGTGACATCACATGCTTTTGAATTGATGTGACCTATCACATGGTACAGCAACCAATGGGATTGTCTTCAATCCCATTGGCTGTAATACCATGTGATATAGCCATGCGGTTTTAAGGATGTGACGTACCTCCCTTGGAGATGTTCTCACATCCTTAAAAAAAAAAAAGAGGCGAGCACATAATACTGCGTCCAATCAGATTGGAGCTGTACCATCTGACCATAAAATGTGATGTCACAGACCATATATAAAGCCTGTGCATCTCATTTTACCTCAAGAAGCCGACGAGAGAATATCCTGTTCTGGATTTACCATGGGGCTTTGGATTGACAGATGAAGAAAGAAGATTAAAGAAAAGAAGAAAATAATGACAGAAGAAGAAAGAAGACTGTGACAGAAGATAAAAGAAAGAAGATTTTTTTTTACCTGATGCTGGTCTTCAAGGTGGATGGCGTTGGATTGCGGGTGATGACGTCGTTGGTTGAGAGCTTGCAAATACAACGGGATTCGGAGGCTGAAGACTTCTAAAGGTAAGTAAAATATTGAATGTATGGAAATTTCTTTTTTCAGTTTTTTTCATTATATTTATTTATTTTTATGTTTGTGATTGCCCGTTGACTGATAATGTATTATTCTGTGTCCCTTTACGGTACAGATAAATACAGTAACAGCCAATGCATTTTTTGGCAAACGCATGTTTTGAATTGGTTGTCATTTTTTCTATTTGTTTTTATTGTTTGGATTCAATTTTTTGGAATTTGGATGGCTTGTTTTTAGCACATTTTAGGATTATTTAGCGTTTTAAATTAATTATTTGTTTTGTTGGCTTCTGGTTTAAATTCATTAATTGTTTTGTTGGCTAGTGTTTAAAATTAAATAATCGTTTTGTTGGTTTGTGCTTTTATTTATTAAATTGATTGGTTGGCTAGTGCTTTATTTATTAAATTGATTGATTTACTAGTGCTTTTACTTATTTAATTGGTTGGCTAGTGCCTTTATTTCTTGAATTGGGGTGTTTTATATCTTTTATTATTGTGTATTTTTGCCCTTCATGTTTTTTTATTAGGGTGACCATTGACTGCTACAGTGACTTATCATGCCCATATTATATGGGTATGATGTACTGCTGCGGCCAAGTTTATTCGAGCATTTGCCCGTTCTTGGCCGCAGCAGTAGCCTGGCGCGCGCCCGAGAGTGACGGGCGCGCGCCGAAGCAGCGGAAGAGCGCCCTCCGATCGGGGCGCTCTCCCTACCGCTGCCGGGTCCGCCGGGTCCCCCGGAACCCCCTGCCGCTGTCCCGCGATCGCGGGACACCAGGGCTCCCTCGGGGAGCCCCTGGACGCGCGTGCAGGGGGCGCACGCTCCCGAAGACGCGTGACCGCGCGTCTATGACGCGCGGCACGCCGAGGGGCGGCCACTAGCAAGCCGGGAAATCTCCCGGCTTGCGGTACCGGCCACACTTTAATAAAGTGTGTCGGTAGTGTACCACTATGCCAATCAATGGGTAGAGGGTGGGTATAGTGGTCCCAGGGTGGGTGGTGAGGCCTCCTGGGTGGGTAGCGGGGGAGGGTGGGTTAGCCCCTTAATTACTATTGCAGTTATTAACCACTAAGATGATTAAGGGGTCAGGGGCCTTTAGATTGTATTTTTTCTTGTATTCTTGCTGGCATCGGAGGACATGGACCTGCAGTATACTGATGAGTATACTGATGAGGATGCCCTTCATGATGGCAGGGGTAAGTAGAAAGGTTTATTTACTTTATTTATTTATGCTGGCTGGCTAATGTTTTGTTTTATAATAGGCAAATGCACTATTATCCATATCTAGATAATAGTTATTTTGCCCATTACTGTACTGTATGTATTTGGGAGGGGGGGGTATTTATTTCAATGTATTGCACATTTTGTTGCCACTGGATTGGTACCGCAGGTCAGCGGGGACCCACGGAGACCACCCGAGGGCCCCCCAACACCCGCATGGACCACCTGAGGGCACCAAGACACCCGCAGGGACCACCTGAGGACCTCTGGACACCCGCAGGGACCACCCACAGGGACCACCCGAGGGCCCCCAGACGCCCGCGGGGACCACCTGAGGACCCACAGACACCCGCAGAGACCACCTGAGGACTCCTGGACACCCACAGAGACCACCAGCGGGGACCACCCTAGGGCCCCCAAACACCAGCGGGACCACCTGAGGACACCTGCAGCCTCTGGTATCAATAATGTGGGGGTAGAGGAGGTGGGTATTAGTGTTTATTGTGGGTAGTGGGGGTGGATGAAGGGGTATTTGGCCCTTGGTAGGTAGCGGGAGGGATTAACCCCTTCATTGCCTTAGCGGTTAGCCGCTAAGGTAATGAAGTTGGCTGTAAATGCATTTTATTGCATGGGATTCATGCCGGGGGTCTCCGGTGCTGATATTAATAGGTATCAGCTCCGGAGACCCACGACATCAATCCGATGCAGGGAAAAAAGCATTTATTTTCTAAGTCCTGTATCGCCGGCTTTCAGCAGCTTCTCATCAGCCTCACACCAACTTCTCCTGGCGTGAGGATTTTGGGAGAAACTCGCCACTCCAGAGCCACGATAGGCCTCGATAACCTAATGGCGGATACTAGAATTGCACGAGTTTCAGACCCTGCCGATAAGTGACTTATCGCCGCTCACCCAGTGATTTTTTATGACGGCAGAAATTTTGGGCGATTCATGCCTTTATCGCCCACTTATCGAGGCTTACTGAATAGCAGTAGGCATTTTGGCCGATAAGTGCTCGATAAGTGGCTTATCGACGCTTATAGCATAGGCCCCTATATGTCATATGTATAAAGGCTTCATACATATGACGGACATTTTCTTAACGTTTGATTTACTTTTTAGCACTGACATTTTGACGCAGAAAAATGTTTTCAGTAAAATCTTCGTACGTGTATCAATCAAAAAAAATTGGAATTAATATAATTTTTTATTTGATAGCGTGATGTTTCTGCCCCAGAATTGCTCCACTTTTGCCATGATACATATATTCCATGTGTACTTTGTGTTTGCCTGTGTACTAAGATTCTAGTTTTCATTTTTTTGTGTATCAGAATGTTAGTGCTACCATTAACAAACCTTCATAAATTGTCCGCCCTATGCATGGAGACTTAATACATATGAAGCATCATTTGTTGTTTGAAATTATTGTGACGTGTCCCTCATGTTAAAAAGCTGATTAAATTGAATGATATGCATTTTTTTATTTATAACTAGTACAGTATTAGTAAATATCAATTGTTAGTGTAATCTTATTAAAGCAGCAAAACTTGTGAAATCGTTTATGGGTTGTTTAAAATAAATCAGCTCTGTAGTATTAGATAATACTTACTGCATTTTTTTGTATTCAAGTTTTAAAGCATAGTTTGATTTTATATAGCTGGTTTTAGCCCACCTCCCCAGCAGTGCAAGATCTTTGTAACACTTTCCTGTTTGGGATAATTTGTTGCCAATATTCCCAGCAATTTGAGCTGTAAACTGTAACAATAGATCATGTTAGCCTAGTAAAATAAGGATACATTGTAGCTGCTGAGTTACACTGACTGAAGTAGCCATTATGTTAATCACACCAGCGAAGGTAAGAATGTAGAATTATACATTGTCACGCTTTACATATACAAATAAAAAAAACATTTTTTTATTTTTATTTTTTAAATAAAATGCAGGGAATGTAGTATTGCTGCTTTAAGAATAGGTATATCATGGAAATAGTACTAATAATCATTTTGGTAATCTTTACAATTAAACATCTGTGATTCGTCAAATGTATTTGAGTTGATACATAGCAAGTTAATTCTGCACTAAGACTTTTAAGAGTTGTTTTACAGTTTACGCCACGTTAAACGTGGCAGGCGATTTTGATGCGCTTCCTCTTTTTTTGGCACAGAGAAACATTTTTTTGGACGTACCATTACACCTTTATACCAAGTGCAGTCCATGTCTGTGCGCACATGAGTGCAGTTTAAAATTACATTTCTCTGCACCAATTTTAGCACCAAAAACATAGTTTTGGGCGCTTGGTACATAGCCCTTAAGTGTCTGGCATTTGACTCCAGCTCAGACTTGGTGGAGAAATTTCAACTATAAAAAAAGGAAACAATATCACCACCAGACAGAGGCTGCTATGTGCTCAGGCGATTTTGGAGCATAATTGGCATACATTGCGTGATTTTTTAATGTATCAATCGACAGAAAAACGTATTTTGATGCACTGCATTATTTTTGCTCACAATTTGGGCTCTGTGTCTCAAAGGGCAAATTCCAGCATCGATATTCATTATTTTCTCGCAACTCACGCTGAAATATACCTGCTCCAGGCAGTAATCTAGGTAGTAATCTTAATAGTTGCGCCATTTTGAGTTATGTCTGCGACGAGATGAGGCACTGACAGTATGTAGCCAGTGGAAGGAGTTAGGGCGGAGTTATATTTGCATATGGGTGCAGGTCTATGTATTAAGAAATATGCGGCTTGCAGAACTTTTCTTGATGGTTTCTGCGTTTATTTTCTCCGTCGCCTTTTAAGTGGTGTAAGTAATTATTTTTAGCGCAGCGAGCACTTCATAAATATGACACATTTCACACAGAAAGAAATGCTAATAATGTCAGCGCACACACACCTCCTTGTAGAGCCTATTGTGTCATATTTACCAAACTTGTTGCTCCAGTTTCTTACATATGGTGCAGATTTTTAAGGCAGAAGCTGACGTCACCTCTGACCGCAGATATTTTGACAGATTAAAAGTAGAAAAATGATGCACAGAGGCGCAGAATTTGACCGCATTATAATCTGTGCGGCATGTAACTCCTCCCTCTCTCCTCCTTTTCACACGTCCGAGAAAACAAACTGACCCATATGGGGCGAAAAACGTGAACAAAGACCTTGATACATTGACACAAAGAGGCCCATCACCAAAATGATGCAAAATTGTATCAATTTATCAAGGGGCTTTGCTCCAGTTTTTGCACCAAGTGTGCCAGCTCGCTATTTGGGGGAGTGTGAAAAGGAGGAGTGACAGAGGCATTACATGGCGCACAGATTATAACGTTTCAAATTCTGCGCCTCTGAGCGTCACTTTCTTTTCCTTTTAATCTGTGTAAAAAAAATCCTCCAGGTCTGAGGGGACGGTAACTTCCGTTAATTTTAATTTTAAAAGGTGCGCCTTATGTAAGACTCTGGAGCACGCTTGGTACGCAGGGCTACTGGCTTTCCTGAGGCCTACTGGCTTTCCTGAGGCCTACTAGTTTTCCTGTGGCCTACTGGCTTTCCTGAGGCCTACTGGTTTCCTGCGGCCTACTGGCTTTCCTGAGGCCTACTGGTTTCCTGCGGCCTATTGGCTTTCCTGAGGCCTACTGGTTTTCTTGTGGCCTACTGGTTTTCCTGAGGCCTACTGGTTTTCCTGAGGCCTGGAACTGGCCTTGACTTGTGTCGCCAGGTTGTTGGGCAGGGGGCAGCAGTGTACTTTAAGTGTAGGGGAGGGTGAGCTGGACAGAAGTAGGGGCACCACTGCCAACTGGAAGCCTGTTCCCACTTCTAGCAACGTCTGGACGGGCTCTCCCCATTCACCACCCTGTTGGTACATATGACACAATGTTGTTGCATAAAATAGTGCAGTGCGTCAAAACAGATGGGGAGTTTTCTGTGCCTTGATACAAAGGCCTCAAAAACTTTTATTCATCTCATTTTAATATGTGCACCTGGTGACCCCCTCCCCCCCCCCCTCACCCACACCCCCACCCCAAACCACAATCTGACACTCGCAGGGTAAAAATTACCTTCTTACACTGACGCATAACCACGCATTTTATATGTCTCTCAAAGCAAATATATTTTAATGAATGAAGGTTAATTGCATCTTTTTACACATGCCCAATTAATCGTTAAAACAGGAGAGATGTAACCCCTTCTGTACCAGGTGACCTGCAATTCAGAATCCCACTGTCACTTAAGGGGTTTAAGCAAACAGCTGTGAAATCCCTTCAAATGTTACCTCTAGAATTAGCTGCCAGTCTCTGTAGCACATTTATAATCCGAATTATAAACACACAAAAAGTTTATACAGATGCTTCAAGTCCTTGTTTCCCATTCCAGTATAAACCTGGCAATTTAGCAGCAAACTCATCTCATTTTCCAATTAAAGTGGAATTAAGAAGTCCAATCAAATTAGCTCACTATTAAAGCCCTTCTTTATTAAAACGTTTTCTTGTAGTAATATTAAGTTTCTCTGCCTCTTGGAACGGAAGCTTTTCAAAAGTTTACTTTATGATATTGATTTGGCAGTTCCCAGGTAGGATTTCTATCAAATCTATTTACAAAGGTGTAGTTTACGTACATTTAAAAACTCTTCAAAATTCCATCTGCTGCACTAAGAGCTTAAAACAAACACAAGGAACCAGGAATTGCATTGTGTTAGCTGTATCTGCATTACTTTATATCTTACCCCAGGGCTCCTTCAATAACATGTTAGCTGACACATTTCCTCCAGTATATGAACTGGGTAGAGGAACTTGCAGTATGAAGCTGTGTATTTACATAGTTATATTTGAAGTGAGAAAGTAAACAGACCAGATGTGCCAAGAAAGAGTTTGCTAAGATTAGGTTTCCATATCAACCAACTACAGGAGTTTGTACTGAGTTATTCCTCAAGGTCTCAATCTGGGACAGGCAAACCTGCCATGTACATGGTGTGTCAATGGTGTGTAGTGTGGCATGAGTGTTCATGGTGTCTAATGTGAGTTGGAAGTGTCTTTACCTGGGGACATTCTGCATTAGGGTAAAGGGAAGATGTAAAACCGACAGGACAGAGAGGCAAAGACAGGCTGGGAGAATCCAGCTAGAAAACCCCTGGAGATGTGTACTCATTTGTAATTTAAGATGTGTAAATAAAATATAAACTTGTAAAACGTGTTTCCAGGACATGTGTGAAAAAGAGGTTTACTTCTCAAATGATATTTTGGTGAATACTAAAATTGTCACGTTACTTAAAAAAAAAATTATTTTTATATATATATATATATATATATATATATATATACACAGTATATATATACAGTATATATATATATATATACAGTATATATATATATATATATGTGCTATTTACTTTAAATCTTCCCACCATTAATGTGTTTCAGACAAATGAGAGAGGGAGAGAGGGAGGGAGACAGATTTTGCTAATGTTAGAAGTACAAAAACCGAAATAAAATGATGAAGTTTTTGCTCTTTATTTCACTCTATTGCTGTTTTGTCTGAAACAAATTAATGGTGGGAAGATTTAAATTAGATAGCTAATTTAACACACATATATATATATATATATATTGACATACATGCACATAACACTGCCGCCCTGCTTCAATGCTGAAGATAATGAGAGATTTTTCACTGTGAAAGCTGTATGTATGAAAACTCTTTCTGCCATTAGACTAGAGGATCAGAAATATTATTGTTTACTAAAATAAAAACATGAAGAGGGGTTATACTAGGCTGGGGTTATAGCCATAATCTCATGTTGTACCACAGACCATTTAGAATAAAAAGCCAAGCAAACGCCTTATAAATGCATCATTAAGATTTAAGAATACAAACAACACTATTTTCGATGTGGAAAAGTTATCAATATTATATCCCCAAAACATGCATAAAGGTACTTTCCACGTTGATTTCAAATCTTGTTTTTTTTTTTTCCAATAGACAACCTGTTTATAAAGTACGTGTCTACTTCAGGCTGTACATTAGCAAAGTAAAGAACACATGGTTTAGAAAATACCATTTATTTCTAAGCAGTTTTATGGAATTGATCAGACAAAAGATGTTAACATTTTTCTAAACAAATAAACCAACAGCAATACTTTAACATTCACAAGAATAAGTTTGCCAGGCATGATACTGTAGCTACTTCCCGTGGTATACACGGGTCTGATCACACCCTTCCAAGACAAAAAAAAGAAAGGGCTCTCTTTTTTTTTCTATTGTTTCTTCTTCACCTGCAAAGTACACTGACAGCTTCTTATCTTTTGTTCACTTTATTACAGGTTTCACCTACAAAGTACAATAATAACTTAGAATTCCATCTCATAACATTATACTTGTCTGTATGTATATATGTATATATTTATAATATGAAAGTTCACAATGCACCGAGGCTAAATCCATGCTTATATTTCTAAGCAAAGATAAAGAACAAATACCTTAACAGGAAAAGTGCATCTTAAATGGGTTTACATTTTATTTCATTTTTTAGCCCAAAGAAAATCCAATTTTATCAACTTCTCCAGGAATGTTTGTTGAGTTAAAAAATAAAAACATTAGTGGGGGGGGGGGGATATCTTTCAATTGTTCAAACGAGACAGGTTTCTGTTCAGATTGTGATGGGATTTGAACTTTGCAAATACTCCAATTACTCAATGAAAATAATCTGTTTTCATCATCAGGAGAGGCCCATGGACTTTCTTCCAGGTGGAGATGCCTTGTAGAGGCTGTACATCCAGGATCTCCAAACACTTCTATTGTTGACGAATAAAAAGGAAAGAGTTCATGGTTTCTCGGTGGTATTGTTGACCACAGGCCCATACAGTCCGTTGGAGTACACCTGGTCCTTGTGGACATTCGCCCTGTCTCTCATAAGGTCACTGAAGGCATAGTCCATGGGTGGGCGGAAGCCTAAAGCAGGCATGAGTCCAGCTGTGGAATAGGGGGTCATAAATGCAAGTCCTCTGCTATGAGCAGAATAAGCCAACCTCAAAGGGTTCAGTCCCAGGTGGGTCCCTAATTGGTAAGCGTTGGCATCAGTACCAAAGTGGGTGGCATTTGGCTGCAGAGGTGAGAATGCAGACCTGCTTCCCAGGGTCCCGATGGCCGGTGTGATGGCTCCCGCTATCAGGGGTCTGTGTGTGGTGGACACTGAGGGCTGGATACTCTGTAGCGCTCCATCTCTGGACCAGGTCTCCTCAGCGCCCTTCCCCTGCCCTCTGTTGTTGAGTATCTGCTCAATGGCTTGGACCACGTCCCCCCCACAGCCCTGTAGGACCAGCTCCAGGACGCTCCTCTTGTGGGTGGGGAACACCCTGGTAAGGATGTCTATGGGGGTCCTCTGCCTGGCTGAGGACGAGGAGCTGGGGTCCTGCTCGTCCTTCTCTGCATCAGAGCCGGACTCAGAGCCCAGGGGGCTGATGGAGCTCGGGCTCTCCTCGCCCTCCTTCAGAACCTTGGAGATGGGGGAGCTGAGGAAGGACTCTCCGTCCCCATTGTCAGAGCCCGAGCCCGGCAGCACCTCTGGGGAGGAGGCGCCTGGGGCGCTGCCTGTCACTGACTCACTGTCCGGGGTCACCGGCTTCCCCCCTGAGGGCAGCTGCTGAGGGGTGACAGATCTCGGCATCAGGGTCTTGGGGAACAGGTCAAACTTCTGGATCTTTGACTCTGTGGAAGAGAAGTAGAGAGGGGTCAGTGTAAAGTTCAACAGCTAATGAACAGGGGTCTCTCATTCACAGGGGGTCTCATAAACGGGGGTCTCTTAACCACAGGGGTCTCTCATTCACAGGGGGTCTCTCAATCACAGGGGGTCTCTAACAAAGGGGGCTATGTACCGAGGCATAAAGTCTGCATCATATTTATCAAAAGAAAACAATCCCATAAAAACATTAACTTTGTTTTTCTTTGATACCTATAGGTGCAAATGTGCCCCGGGATTGCACCATTTTTTTCCCTGATACTGTACATACACATTTTTTTTTATATATATATATATTTAAAAAAAACAGCAGCGTTATTAAAGGATAAAATCCCACTTCTTTTGATAGGATTCGCGCTCTGATACATTGACTGACAGAACCAGAAGAGACCTGCACTGTTCCTGCGCCTTCATGGAGTGGGATTAAAAGCAACAGCCCTGTGCATGGTGACTGTGCTGATTAAACTCTTTACAGGGACTGAATCACTCTTTATAAATTGAATTATATGTTTATTCTAGAAAAACGTAAAAGTTTGGATAAAGCATTGCACGTGTGTGTGTGTGTGTGTGTGTGTGTGTGTGTGTGTGTGTGTGTGTGTGTGTGTGTGTGTGTGTGTGTGTGTGTATATCACAACGAGACAGTTATTTTTAGCAGATTAGATTTAAATAGAGACATTAGCAGTAATTTTAGGTGCAAATCCAAAATTCACAGTATATCCTGGAAAATTATATATATTGTATATATATATATTGAGTGACAGACTCACGGAGAAGTCTCAATTAAAGGTAATAAATAGGTTTCGATCTGTGCAGTTTAATGATTTAATTACTGAGTTTAGCAGAGATATATAAGTAGATATATAGGGAGGTGCCATAAAGAATGTGTAAGTAAACGATACCGTGGTGATCCCACGAAATCAGGAGACAGCACTTAATCTTGAAACCGTGAAAAAGTGTATTCTAACAGGGCACAAAGCCTGGAATCGTATGTACTGTATATACACATATATACATATACACATATATACATATACACATAAATACATATACACATATATACATATACACATATACACACATATACATATACACACATATACATATACACACATATACATATATATACATATACTACACATATATACATATACACATATATACATATACACACATATACATATACACACGTATACATATACACATATATACATATACTACACATATATACATATACACATATATACATATACACACACACACAAACGGTGTCAGGCCGGGGGAGCAGGGGCAAGCTCACACAGGGGCAGATCACACGGGGGCAAGCTCACACAGGGGCAAGCTCACACAGGGGCAAGCTCACACAGGGGCAGATCACACAGGGGCAGATCACACAGGGGCAGATCACACAGGGGCAGATCTCACAGGGGCAAGCTCACACAGGGGCAAGCTCACACAGGGGCAGATCACACAGGGGCAGATCACACAGGGGCAGATCACACAGGGGCAGATCTCACAGGGACAGATCACACAGGGGCAATCTCACACAGGGGCAAGCTCACACAGGGGCAGATCACACAGGGGCAATCTCACACAGGGGCAAGCTCACACAGGGGCAGATCAGGGGGCAGATGGAATCAGGAATTGAAGGAATCGGGAAGTTATGGGGTAAATCTCGGGCGTCCTAAATGTATGCATGGGGCAGTTAAACTCTGGTCGGAGAGGGGCTGGGCAGGTAGATTACTGACACTGCTCCGCTGGGGGCAGCTATCGCTAGGGTCAGGGGACAATGTTTAATGCGGGTCAGGGGTTGGGGGCAGTTATTCTTGCGGCAATCCGCTTTGCGTCGGTGCTATCCTTACCTGCGCCTCCATCTGCGCACATGGACCCAAAGACCTCGTACGCCGGTCGGGGGGGCAGGATCCCGTTGGCCGCGGCCAGTGCGAGCCCCTCGGCGGTACCGTACAGCAGCTGCAGCTCCCGGGCCTCGTTCTCCTCCTGCGCCTGCTGCCGGCGCAGCGCAACCTGCGCGGCCATCACCCGCTGGCGCTCGGCGATCAGCGTGCACTTGGCGCACATGCAGTCCTTCCAGCGGCAGTAGCGCTTGTGGCCCTTGAGCGCAGACACCACCCCGTGGTTCCTGCAGCGGGCGCACTTGGGGGTGCGCGGATACTTCTCGGTTGCGCGGAGGAGGAGCTGGGGTCCGCGCAGGAGGGTCCCGGCCACCGTGACCGGGATGGAGGAGCCAGGCGCCTGGGAACCGGAGGGGGCCCCGTTCAGCTCGGACCTCAGCTCCATGCTGGGACACACCAAAACAGCCCTATACACGGGGGCTCTGTGTGCAGACAGTGCACCTATGTAGCAGAAGGCCCTATACACAGACACCTACACCCCAATGTACAGGCAGCTCTTTACAGAGCCCCACACACAGAGATCCCTATGTAAACCCTACACACAACCGTGTAAACGATTATCCTTTTACACAGAGATCCAGTATAAGTGCAACTCCTTATACACAGAGGGACCTATATGTATCCTCCCTGCCTGGCCCTGAGTTTCCTCTCACTGTATCGGGGAGTTGTGTCCCTGACTTCAGCTTACACAATATACAACTTTCCTCTCTTCCACACAGGTTACTGGCGTGACAATAAATCCCATCCCTAACTATACCATGCGATACAGATACCCTTCCTCGTGGCAGTCACTATCCTCTCCCAAGTACAGCACTGTTACCATACAAGTACAGCACTGTTACCCTACAAGTACAGCACTGTTATCCTACAACTACAGCACTGTTACCCTACAAGTTCAGCACTATTACCCGACAAGTAAAATAGTAGGTAAATCTTGCCAACAGTGTCCCATATATAAGACCTTGCCTTTCAATGTTAAGATAAGAAGGCCATATATTACCCACTCAGGCAATCTCAAACCATTCCCAAACCCTACAAAAGTCCAACGTTTCAGAGCAGCTGATCCAGAATTAATATCTCCCCTTCAAGCAAAAGGTTGTCCATAAATAAAAGCTAAAACTTCCCCCCCAAACCCTGCAGGTGAGAATGTTACCTTCCTCTTTGGTTAGTGACCCTCCCAGCAGCTGCCCAAGACCCCAAATCCCCTCCAAGGTAAGAGATCCAGAACTCAGGAGAACAAGTCCAACTGTAGCCTTTTCCCCTAAGCAAAACTTTGCAAGTGTGTCAGTAACAGTGGCAGAAAGTTGCAACTAGAAACAGATCCTCAATGCCCGGTCCTCTTGTCTCTCAATTGTTGCTCTCTACTTACTCATTAGACAAGTTTTGACAACAATGTGGCTCTCGCCATTGGCCAGCGAGGGGACGTTCCCTTCCATTGGTTTATTTCTTCTTCTACAGTGTCAAGCAGGAGGCTTTCTCAAATAACAGTGTTTGCAGGGACCCGGAGGCGGATCTTACAGGGGCAGCATCACAGATCAGGGCAAGAAGTGTCCCTTGTCATTGCTCTGGGTGATTCCTCTTGTATTGAACATATCTGTATGCATCATTTCTAGGAGTATTTCAGTAATCCTGTCCTGCCAAACACACAGACTTTATTACACAGCAGGTTATTATTTTATACAGCAGGTTATTATTTTATATAGCAGGTTATTATTTTATACAGCAGGTTATTATTTTATACAGCGGGTTATTATTTTATACAGCGGGTTATTATTTTATACAGTGGGTTATTATTTTATACAGTGGGTTATTATTTTATACAGTGGGCTATTATTTTATGCAGTGGGCTATTATTTTATGCAGTGGGCTATTATTTTATGCAGCGGGCTATTATTTTATGCAGCAGATTTTACCCACAAAATAAAATAAAAACAAAACACAAAAGTTATGGTTTTGAATTCAGTTCTTTTGAGACCATTAATGTTATTTTACTGGCTGTGAAAGCGGAATTGTTTGTTGAAGATAAATGAATTGTGTTGTATTTGACGGGTGAGTATCATTCACTTGTTTTTCCTACTCAGAGAATTATATAATTAGATAGTAATATATTTGTGCTTCTGAATTCACCCTGATCCTAACGACACAATAGCACAGAGTAAGCGCTATATTATGGGACGTTCTTTCTGGGACTTAGGATCTTTCACACTTGGTTTTAACAATAACCTCCATGCTCTGACGTCACTATTCTGTATATACCGGGGAAAGTGACAACTCCACGTTTTTAAAACGTAGAGTGAAAAGAAATGACATAGTTTGTATGTATATATGCATATCTTTATTTATATAGCGCCCTGTAGCATACACAGCGCTTCACAAAAGAGATAATACAGGGAATTATAATACAATCAGGGCAACAAATAAAATCTAACAATAGGAAAGCGATCCCTGTCTCGGGAAACTTACACTCTCATTTATTTCCCTCTATTTTCTTACTTGTTTCCAAACTAGGATTCGTACCGAGAACAACATACAACATACATGATGTTCGATAAGAGAATATTCACAGG
Organism: Ascaphus truei; assembly: GCF_040206685.1. Lineage (NCBI taxonomy): Eukaryota > Metazoa > Chordata > Amphibia > Anura > Ascaphidae > Ascaphus > Ascaphus truei. The sequence goes on from NC_134492.1 coordinate 27,663,323, forward strand.
CTTTGTATGGTAATAAAAAATATCTGCGCAGATTGTCAAAAGATTTTTATATATAGAAATACGATTTTTTTTTAATGTCATATTATACAATAATATATAAATAACCCTGCAACATCATATGAAAGTGAGAGCTGTTGTGTGCATGTGCACAATATCTTCAAGACAAACTCTGAAGAATGTTAATGACACATTATTCTGTTATATTGGTTTCATCCGATTAGGCAAAATAATTATTTATACTATTGTATTTATTAAACAATATCTGCTCGTAAGGAACATGCGGGAGAAGGCGCTTCTGCATAAGGTATTAATAGGAATTAGTCATCACTATTTATTAATCGGTTCTTTATCAGATGGAAAAGGTCAAATATGTGTGAAATAAGCTTTTATTTTCCATTGACGTTCTCACTGGTCTATTAGGAAGTCATTTAGAAAGTGTATTTTCCAAACATCCCAACACACTCGCTATCAAGTCACGGTGTTGAAAGCTGACAAACTTCCATCACTTTGGGTGTCATAACACTTTTATTAAATACAGTCAGGAAGTCAAAATACCTGCTTTACTGCTGTGACTATATCCCCCAGAGATTTGGGACCGCCCTGTATGAGATTCATATCATTACCTCAAGACTTATCCGTTTATCTTTAGATACATTTTTATTTATTTATGATGTATTTCTTTTTCGTTGTAACTACTCATATCTGGTAATGATCGCTGCAAAAAAAAAAACAATCCAAATGTTTGTATACAGTTTGTTAGGAATTCCTAAACTATACTATAGGGGTGGGGTATAGGGTATGGTGTGTGTGTGTAATATATATATATATATATATATATATATATATATATATATATATATATATCTATATATATATATAGATATATATATATATATACACACACACACACACAGAGTCTCTCTCTCCAAATAAATACATGTATATACATATATAATACAAGCTATATATATACACACATATACATATACATACACACACACACAAATATATAATATATACAAATAATACAAATATACACACATTACATTTTGCCCGATTTCGTTATTTTCAGTAACATTATAATTACTTTTAAAGATATAAAAATAGAAATAAGTGGTCTCCTGTCTTTTCTCACACATATACTGTATGTGTCATATAGTGATTGTGTGTAATAGTGTAATTTCATGTTACAGTAACCCTGGCTCAGGTTTAACTCTTTGTCCTGTGCACCTGTTCACATCAGGCTTTTGTTACTATTCTTTCTTTGCTCCGATATTTAAACCATCACAATCTCTTCTTAGGCTTGGGACCGAGTGTTCTTCTCTCGAGTTAATGGTTAAAAAAAAAGTTTCATTCAACCTATAAGAAATGGCAGTGAAAT